>NC_068991.1:7938255-7942252 GCF_001194135.2 Octopus bimaculoides | reverse complement strand
TTTATGATGTTTTTCTTGTAATTAGAAATTTGAAGAGGTGCTGATAAGTTTTGTTCAATTTTGTTCTCCACCGTTCTTAGTCTAAGACGCAGGAAGGAAGGAAGGAAGGAAGGAAGGTGCCATTAAAAACATCTCAGGAATAAACTGCTTCAATGACAGCTGATAGGACTTAACACAGTTTATTGACTTTTTGTTTGTTCTTTGTAGACATCTTGTAGCAGGCGATTTCTCTCAACAGCAAGCCTGTCAGTCTGCCAGTCAGCCACTCAGGAAATATTAACAACAACAACAACAGCAATAATAATAATAATAATAATAATAATAATTGATAGACAAAACTGTGCTTAGAGACTGCAAGAGGAGGAAAAGTAACTTAGCCATGTCATACGATATGATCCTACATTCTTGGATTATGGAGTGTATGAACCTGTTTGGTATTGCATCGAATGTTGAGCGATTGCTTGGAAAAAGAATGGCGAATTGGAGGACGGACCTACAAGCATATGGAAAAAGTTTAGGGACAGTAGAAATTAAGAGGGGCATATTCCAAGGGGACTGCCTGTCCCCACTGATCTTTGTACTGTGCTTGATACCATTAACACTGATTCTGAAGAAAGCAAAAGCTGGGTGTGTATTCAAAAGCCGCCAACAAAAAGTCAACCATTTGTTATTCATGAATGACCTCAAACTTTATGGTAAAGATGAATCCCAAGTCAGTTCCCTCGTTGATATGGTGCATACCTTCAGTGCTGATATCAGAATGGAGTTCGGACTGAGAAAGTGTGGTGTGTTAGTCTTGAAGAGAGGCAAAACCAAATGTATGGACAGGCTAATGATATCATCAGGGAAGGTTATGAAGCAGATAGACGAGACAGGCTATAAGTACTTGGGGATTTGGGAAATGGATAAATTGATGGAGAAAAAAATGACAGAAAAATTTAAGGTGGAGTACTTGCTCAGACTGAGACTGATCCTTAAGTCGAAATTAAATGCCGGAATAAGATCGAAGCTATCAACACCTGGGTGGTTTCACTCCTTAGATATGGAGCAGGGGTAATTACAGGGACAGTAGACGAACTAAACAGCTTAGACAGAAAAACAAGGAAGTTGCTAACTAGATATGGGTCAAACCACCCAAAAAGTGACACAGACAGACTGTATGTACAAGAAAAAGAGGGGAAGAGGACTTATTGGATGTGAACACAGCATTACAAAGACAAAGCACTGTACAAGAAATTGAAAATGAATGAAATTGAAAATGAATGAAATTGAAAATAGGTGAGTAAAGAAAAGAATGTATGAACAATTTCATAGGGATGTTGAAGATAAGACAGACAGAGAAAAAAGATGGCTGTAGATGAATAAAAGTGATTTAAAACCGGAAACGGAGGCTCTAATCTGTGCTGCCCAAGAGCAAGCACTAAGAGCAAACTACATAAAATGCAGAATAGACAACACAGCAGAAAGTGATAAGTGCAAAATCTGTGGACAAAACGGTGAAACCATATGGCATATTACCAGCCAATGTACGCCATTAGCCCAGAAGGAATATAAGAGATGCCATGACAATATAGCCCTTTCAGGGTTGATGAAATAACTACCAGTCAAGCACTGGGAGCCAAGGTTATCAACTAGTCTCCTACCCCAAAATTTCAGGCCTTATACCCTTATTAGAAATGACTATATGTATTCTTGAAAAACACAAGCGTACTGAAGAATCTCTGTACTTTCAACTCACTGTGACATTATAGCTCTACCATCCAATATTTTCTCCTTGCTATGTATCCAACTGTAGCTGAATATCTTCTCCCTCTGGCATTTCTCACTTTGGGCTGGCACTGGACATTCTTGTCTCCTCTTTTTTTTAATTTTTCATTCTCATTATTTTTTCTGGTTTATGTATTTCTGTGTAATTATTCTTCTAATGGTGTCACTAACTTCTTTTACTGGTGACACCAAGTCTGAGGCACTAAGTCACACAGCGTTACCCTAAAATTTTTCTCTGGTCTCATTTTTGCCTCCAGGCAAACACTCACACCTTGTGTCTGCTGCAATGAGAAATGAGGGAAAATTCTTTGCCATTACACTAATGATGTCATTGTTGTTGTTGTTGTTGTTGTTGTTGTTCATTGTTATCGGTAGTGCTGGTGCTGTTGCCATTTCTCATGATGCAGCTCCCTTAGTCACCTTGGGGAGTCTCAGAAGGATTGGCATGTGAATCTCTACCGTCCCATTGAAGAAGAAGAAGAAGAAGAAGAAGAAGAAGAAGAAGAAGAAGAAGAAGAAGAAGAAGAAGAAGAAGAAGAAGACAGTGTTGTTTGTGAGTGTGATGGTGATGACAACTTTACTTTCTTCTTCTTCTTCTTCTTCTTCTTCAGAAAGAATATAACGATAATGATGATGATGACAGGGAGGAGGAGGATAATGACAACGACAACGACGACAACAACAACAACGATGATGAAGACATTGACAACAACGATGGTGATGGTGATGGTGATGATAATGATGACGATTAATTCTATAGAGTGAGGCAATGTCCGTCATACACTTTCACTGAGTGTCTCTCGTCAGTAATGGAGCGGTGTGGGGGATGGGGGTAGAGTGAAGTGACAGAATCACCAAAGCTCAAATCTCACGAGATTCACATTTGTCTTTCAATTCTTTCAGGGTCAATGGAAAATAAATATCAATAAACTACCAGAATTGATATATTTGACTCCAACCCCCACAAAAAAAAAAAAAAAAAAAAAAAAAAAAGTGTATGGCCTTGTGCCAACATTAGAAGTGAATATTAGATAAAAACAGCTATTATTTCCATGCATAGATGGTCAGTCAGTTTTTCCGTTTAACCTTCATTGCTAATTTAATCGAAATTCAAATATTGGTTTGTTTCTTCTACCTATTTTTGTTAGCTGTTTGTTTATTCAAAACTTCATTTTATTCTATTTTATCTTACTTCATTTTTATTTGTTACACCTTGCTTGTATTATTTAATTAGAAATAAATGGAAGTTTGTCAATTCGGTTTTTGAAATATAATCTATTCCTGTGTATATTCGTTACAAGTGAAATATAGAATGGGGAAGAGAAAGACAGGAAAAACACTTTGATGTTCTCTCTCTCTCTCTCTCCCTGTCTCTGTCTCTCTCTCTCTGTCTGCCTATCTATCTGTCTGTCTGTGTGTCACTCTATCTATCTATCTATATATCTATCTATCCATCTATCTATCTATCTATCTATCTATCTATCTACCTATCTATCCATCTCTCTATCTGTCTATCTATCTCTCTGTCTATCTATCTATCTATCTATTTCTTGCAAACTCTACCTAGACAGACATTAGATTACCGTAACTCTATATTAGCAACGACTGTAAACAGATACATCAATATTGGTGACTAGATAACTGTACTGTTCTTTCTTCTATTTAATATTCTTATTGGAAAGATTGGAAAATTTATGCCAACATGCAGAAGGTTACAAGAAACTTTAGTAATATGAACCAATGAAAAAAATAACAGCAGAGAAGAGAAGAGAACATTGTCCTGTCTCTTGATACTCCAAGAAAACCATATTTCTTCTACATTTCTATCTTGATCATGCTGACAACTTTTGATTTAATGTCTATTTATATATTTGATTTGTAAATGTACAGACATTCTAAAACATGCATGATCTCATACATGCATGTCATACACTAATATGTACATATGATACACTCACGTGCACATCATATGCTCACATTCATGCCTCACATACTAACACATGCACATAGGCAACATACACTCATACACCAGTGTCATACGCTAACACATCCACTTGTATGTATACAAACTTATACACATATATGCACACACAAATATATGCATATTTAAATATATGTCTGTGCATATATATACATATATGCATACGTACATACACACATTCACAGAAACACATGCAGTCACATAAACAAATGCATACACATGCTTGGTCAACGTTATATATATATATAT
>NC_068991.1:7934948-7938067 GCF_001194135.2 Octopus bimaculoides | reverse complement strand
ATATATATATATAAATTTATATTTATATTTATATATTCTGGTGTTTGCTGAAATTTTTCTAGAGAACATTATTTTCTTCGTGGTTAGATCGTAGATGATCTCTTTCTAGCATATCGGATGCCCAAGGTGCCACACAATGGGGCTGAACCCAAAACACCATGTGCTTGGGAAGCAAGCTTCTTACCACACAGCCACACATGTGCCTATAATAACAGTAATATTGTTATTTGTTTCAAATGGGTTCATTCTGAAATATTTCCAATTTATTTAATAATTTTTTTTTTAAATTCCATTTTCATTTTTTTGTGTTTTTAGTCTCTCAACAAAAACAAAATTTTAATAATTTAATATTTTTTCTAAAAAACAAATTGCTATATTTTTAAAAAGTCAAAAGTATTTTACTCCGCACATTCATATTTTTTTCTCTTGCTTATTTTCTTTTTCTGTTTGATCTTGTAACTCGTTTTAGTCATTGGACTGCAGCCATGCTGGGGCATGACCTTCCCATGGTTTAGGTGTACAAATTGCCCCCCCGTCTCTCTTTTACTCTTTACTCTTTTACTTGTTTCAGTCATTTGTGTGTTTGTGTATGTGTGTGTGAGTGTTGATGATTTTACATACCTGTAACTAAGCAGTTCAGCAAATGGGGACAGATAGAATGATTATCAGTACTGGGGTCAAATCATTCGGCTAAAATTCTACAAGGTAGTGCCCCAGCATGGCCACAGTCCAAAAACTGAAACAAGTGAAAGCTAAAAAAATGAAGATATATTTGTGTGTGCATACATGCACATGCGCAAGTGCATGTGTGCACAGATGTCAGTACATGCATGTGCGTGTTCATGCATGTGTATGCATCATCATCATCATCACCATTTTAACATCCGCTTTTCTATATTTACCTTAGTCTAACAAAATCCATTTAGGCGGACTTCCTGAGCCCCAATGCTCCTCCTGTCTCTAGCCCTCACCTGTTTACAGGTAAATTGATATTTTTTTTTCTCGTCCTTCAAACATGAACTGATATGATTTCACAGAAGATTGCAAATTAATGACACCGATTGTATGACAGTAACCTTCGTTAGTAACGAACACGTTGATATCAAGACAAAGAGACACGAAAGCATGCAAACATGGATACCTAGATACACACATACATACATATGCTTACGCAAACATACATACATACACATACATATACATGCATATACAAGCATATATATATACATGCACAAACTTACATACATATGCATACACACACTTATAGATGCAAGCGAGCAAACATACACTCATACATACATATTTCATCATCATCATCATCATAATCACCATCATCCTCATCGTTGTCATCATCAACATCAACATTACGCCCACCACCCTCATCATCATCATCAACCTCATCATCATCATCATCATTATCATCATCGTTGTTGTCATTATCATTCTTCTTCTTTTTCTTCTTTTTCTTTGTTTTTTCAGCTTTAATAAAATGGTATTCTTCTATTTTTTTATTATCTGTTTCAGTCATTTGACTGTAGCCATGCTGGAGCACCGGCTTTAGTCGAACAAATCAACCCCAGGACTTATGGTGATAAAGTTGATAGGGTACACAAATAAATTCTGAGTACAAATTCCAAGAACAATGGACTGAAGCACGAAAACCAAGATTTTGAATCTTGGTTGCAGATTCGGTGTATATCATCCACAGTCTTTTGAATATAATTTTTGTGTTTGAGACTGCAAAATATTTGAGGAAGATTTGATAGTTCACATTGAGCCACACAATTAAACACATCATATGAAAGCGAAAGCGAAATCGTGATGGCACCTGTACCAGTGGAGCGCTAAGAGCACCGTTCGAGCGTGATCGTTACCAGTGTCGCCTTCCTGGCACTTGTGCCGGTGGCATGTGAAAAGTCGTTCGAGCGAGATCATTGCCAGTGCCGCTGGACTGTGCAAGTGGCACATAAAATACACCATTTGCCAGTACTACTTGACTGGCTTTTGTGCCGGTGGCACGTAAAAAGCACCCACTACACTCTCTGAGTGGTTGGCGTTAGGAAGGGTCTCCAGCTGTAGAAACTCTGTCAAATCAGATTGGAGCCTGGTGTAGCCATCTGGTTCACCAGTCCTCAGTCAAATCGTCCAACCCACGCTAGCATGGAAAGCAGATGTTAAACGACAATGATGATGATGAGGATATGAAAGTTTAAAGAAATACCTTGATTACTTGGCACCATAAAAACTGGAATCGATATTTAGATGATAAACAGCAAAAAAGAGATTCATGTTGACATATTGTGCTAAGAAATATATAGAAACATTTCCATGAAGTCTCTTTCTAAGATATTTCCAACCAAAATCATGCCGACATAGGCCATTGAAAGCCTATTAACTTTTACTGACAGGATAAAAAATGCTTGCGAAAGGCTGGTAAAATTCACAATAATCATTGCTGGAAGTGATTAACTGTCACTTCAAAACATTAAAAGGCCAACTGAATTTCCACAGCATGGGTGGATCAAGTCATTAAACTATGAAGCATCGTTAACATCATAACTTTTCAAAGTTATGATGTCAATGGTGCTACGACAGCTTCTTGCAAAAAGTGAACAAATGGCTCTCATTTTCTAAAAACATGTTAACAACCAGTTCACCCAAAACGGTCACCACAATACACACACACACACACACGCACACACACACACGCACGCACACACACGCGCACACACGCACACACACACGCACGCACACATGCACACACACACGCACACACATATACATATACAAACACACACATGCACACACACACACACACACAAGCGCACACACATACATACACGCACACACGCAAGCGCACTCACACATGCACATATGCACACACTCAAACACACACAAATGCACACACATGCACAATGACACATGCACACACACATGCATACATACACGCACACACACATACATACATACACACACACACATCTCTACTATAGTAAAGTCACTTACTAATTAGTTTGGATTGTGTAACTCTTTGGATTGTGTGTGTGCGCACATGCATGTGTGTGTATGTGTGTTTATGTGTATGTGTGTGTATGTGTGTGTGTGTGTGTGTGCATGTG
>NC_068991.1:7930512-7934938 GCF_001194135.2 Octopus bimaculoides | reverse complement strand
TGTGTGTGTGTGTGCATGTGTGTGTGTGTGTGTGAAACTCTGTTTAATTCATTTATTTATTCTTTTTGGCCTCCCATTCTGCTTTCTAAGTTTGCGAGTTTGTGACGAAAAATGTTTATCAAAACTCAAAATCTTCAAATGGGATCTGCTGTCAACTAAGTGTGTATGTGCCCATGTGCATGTGTGTGTGCGTGCGTGTATGTGTGGATACACATGTATATGTGTATATGTGTGTACGTATGTATGTATGTGCATGTGTGTGTATGTGTCTGTGTAGACTGGTGGGGTGTGTGACTGTGGGGTTGATACATAAGTCTGCTTTTAGAGTTATCTTGCAAGAAATCTCACCCATTTGCTTCCTTTCCTAAAATGTCTTAAACTAAGACTAGCAACATACTATTTTTTTTCACTATGGAACTACTACAGAATGCTATCACCAAGTTTTAACCGTAAAACATCAGCACTAATAAATAAATAAATAAATAGATAAATAAATAGATGAATGGATAAATAAATAAAATGGTTCCTGGTCAGGATTCTTAAATTATTATTTTAATTTTTATTTGATATATTTTCTTTTCTATTTAGTCTTTCCCATTTCTTGTGTGACTACTAAATATGCAACATACAAGGCACACACAAAAAAAAACTAGAATCCAAAGTAATACGTAATGGTCTGCATCAGTAACAAAAATTATCATGCGAAATTCAGAAATTTTTCTCAAATTTGTATGCCATCTGTGTGAACTTTCAGGGCCATCCCTTCATCCGAAAGAGAAATATACACACACACACGTGCATGCAGGCACACACATGCACACATCATAATCATCATCGTTGTTGAACATTCATCTGCCATGCATGGGTAGGATGCTTGACAGAAGCTGGCCAAGTAGAAAAACTACCCCAGGCTACTGTGTCTGTTTTGGCAGAGATTTTATGGCTGGATGCCCTTCCTAAACTTTTAAAAATGCTTGTATGTGTGTATGTATGTGTGCATGTATGTGTGTATGTATGTGTGTGTGTATGCGTGTATGTATGTATGTTTATGTGTGTATGTATGTGTGTGTGTATGCGTGTATGTATGTATGTTTATGTGTGTATATGTGTAGAGAACACTTTTAATGAAAGAATTTATAACAATGTTTTTTAATACACAAACAGATTTCCATAATTTAGCAACTCAATGTAAAAAAAAGATGTGATTTATGAGAAAATCTCTCTACTTAATTAATCAATATACATTGAAAAGAAAATCCATTGAATGATATAATACTGAAGAAGACTTATTTAAATTATTATTGTACACATATTTCCATAATGCTGAAAGACTGATGGCTATTTATTGTCTGATAATGTGTCCATTATTGAAACACGTGTACAACACAACTATTTTACTCTGCTGCCCCCCCCCCCCACATAGTTATTCAATACTTAAAACATCTTATTATAATTTTCATCGTCGTTCATCATCATCATCATCATCATCATCATCATCGTCATCATCATTACCATCATCATCATTTTAACATCTGTTTTCCATGCTGACATGGGTCAGAGAGTTTGATAGGAGTCGGTCAGCTGTGGAGCTGTCCAGACTCCAATTGTCTGTTTTGGCGTGGTTTCTATGGCTGCATGCTCTTCTTAAAGCCAACCACTTTACAGAATGTGCTGGGTGCTTTTAAATGTGCCACCTGTACAGGTGCATTTATGCACCACCTGCACGAGTTGTGGTACTGGCACTCTGTGTGGTACTGTGTGGTACTGGCACAAGTGCATTTTACATAATCTCGAGAATCCCACATGGCATCGAGATTAGGTAGATAGATAGTTAGAAGTGTGTGTGTGTGTGTGTGTGTGTGTGAGTGTGTGCATAAATAGATAGATAGATAGATAGATAGATAGATAGATAGATAGATAGATAGATAGATAGATAGGGAGAGAGAGAGAGAGGAAGAGAGAGAGGAAGAGAGAGATAGATGAATAGATAGATAGATAGATAGATAGAGGGAGAGAGAGAGAGAGATAGACAGACAGAGAGAGAGAAAGAGAGAGATGGGTAGATGGATAAATAGAGATAGAGAGAAAGAGATAGATAGATAGATAGATAGATAGATAGATAGATAGATAGATAGATGGATAGATAGATGTGCGTGTGTATGTATATATGTTACATAAGCTAGAAGAAAAACACCCTGAAGCCAGTGTTATTCCTAATGTATATAATCATCATCATCATCATTTAACATCCGTTTTCCATGTTGGCATAATAAATAAAAATAATAATAACTGGTTATATCCAACCATCCTTGTTGATATTATTGTGATTGGTGGCTGAAAGTCTTCTTGTTTGTTTGTTTGTTTGGTTTTTTTTTACATGCGGAAAGTTTACTGAATGTTAAAACCTCTTTACTTCCATTATTTATATTTTATATTATGATATTTTTCTCTTTTTACTTGTTTTCTTTTTTTTTTTGCTTGTAGAAAGAGTCAGAATGGTGAGTAAATAAGAGATTGAGTCTTTTTTCATTTCGTGTATTTTTTTTTGTTTTTTCCAACATTTGTCTCTCGATATATTGAACCAATGCTATCAGAGACTATTTATAGAAAAGTTTATCTCCAGACCATAAGTTCCATGCTTGAAAGAATAAGATGTGTCTGTAGATTGATGTAGATATCCTCGGAATATAGATGAGAAGATAATGTTGAGATGATTAACTTGCGGTCTTTTTTTACTTGGCTGGAAATCAAATATCATTATCTGAATTTATAGCTTATATGGGAAAGAAAATGCGTGAAAATATTTTGTTTGTTAAAAATATTTTTATGACAGAAACTGAATTTAGTATTTCAATTAAATTGTTGTAACTAACAAACTGTAAAAATGGTGATAAGCTGTTGAAAAATTTAATTAGCATATTTGATTTATTTTGATTTATTTTGTGTAAATATCATTGGCTAATTAAAGAACTGATATCACACCACCATCGTCACCATCACCATCATCATCATCATCATCATCCTTATCGACACCGCCATCACTGATATCACAATGAATACCAACACCACCGCCATCATCACCAACATCGGCACCATCACCTACACCACCATGACCCACACCACCCTCACAATCACCACTATCAGCAATACCACCGTCATTGCCATTACCTCACCACCACCACCACCACCACCATCAACACCACTATCACCCATACCACCATTAATACAACCACAATTACCACCACCATTATCATCATCATCATCACCATCACTGACGCCACCATCACCACCAATCCAGCACCATCTCCACCACCACCACCACCATCACCAACAACACCATCATTGTCACCATCACCATCACTACCAGCATCACCAACACCAACATCATCAATACCATCATCATCAGGGTGGTGAGCTGGCAGAAACATTAGCGCGCCTGTTAAAATGCTTAGCGGTATTTCATCTGCCGTTACGTTCTGAGTTCAAATTCCATCGAGGTCGACTTTGCCTTTCATCCTTTCGGGGATCGATAAAATTAAGTACCAGTTACGAACTGGGTCAATGTAATCGACTTAATCCTTTTGTCTGTCCTTGTTTGTCCCCTCTATGTTTAGCCCCTTGTGGGCAATAAAGAAATAAGAAACATTAGCATGCCAGGAAAAATTCTTAGCGGCATTTTGTCTGTCTTTACATTCTGAATTTAAATTCCACCAAGGTCGACTTTGCCTTTGATTCTTTCAGGAAATAAGCACCAGTTTCGCACTGCGGTTGATGTAACCGACTAGCATCCCCACCTTCCGCAAAATTTCAGGCCTTGTGCCTTTAGTAGAAAGGATCATTATTAATATTGTTTTTGTTGTTATTTCCTTTTACAATTTAAGTTCAAAGTTTCGGTGGCGGCAGTTTCGCTTTTCCTCCTTCAGAGGTCGATAAGATAACTAGCAGTCTAGCATTCGAGTGGTTCTAGGCTTGTTTAAACCAACCATGTCCCACTCACTAAAATCTCAGAGCCTTGAACCCAAGACAGAAATCATTATCATAATTATTACTATATCTGTGTGCAGGCTGGCACATACAGATAAATAACATCAGTGTAAGGCAGCCTTAACACAGTTGAAAGTTAGCTGATGTGAATTTAAATGAAGTAAATATCTTTCTGGTCACAGAGACACAGACTTATGACTAATGGAGTTAGCCACAAGTTCAAGTTAGTCTGCCTTGAAGAAAGAAATGCTTTTCTTTTTTTTTCTTTCTTTTTTTTTTTTTTAAATACACAAAAGATAAAATTGAAATTCTTTTTCCAGCTTCTCCATTCTTTCCCTCTCTCCCTCCCTCTCTCCCTCCCTCCCTTTCCTCTCCCTTCTTCTTTATAAACATACACATACTTACACACATGCACATACATACACACAGACATTCATATATA
>NC_068991.1:7928098-7930327 GCF_001194135.2 Octopus bimaculoides | reverse complement strand
TATATATATATATATATATATATATATATATATGTATATATATATATGCAATACATATGCACACACGTCTTTATAGTGTTATTTAGGGTGGGAAGAGTTTCTCAGTGTGTGAAGCGTGTAGTATATGTATGTGTGTATGTATGCATATACATACATACAGTTACACACACAAACTCATACAAACATGCACATAAAAACACGCACACAGACATACACATATAGAAATGAGCATATATTCGTATTGACATATATATGCAAGTATCTTTATACATTTATTCAGGTGTGTATACATGCCTGCCTGTGTATGTATGTATGTATGTATGTATGTATGTATGTATGTATATAAGAATGTGTTTGTGTGTGGGCTTGTGTGTTCATGGAGACATGTTTATGTGTGCATATGAGCATGTGTGTGTATAGGCATCTGTGTGTGTGCGTGAGAGTGAGTGTGTGTGTGTGTGTGTGTGTGTGTGCGTGTGGTGTCGGGGGTGGGTGGCTGCAGGGGGAAGGGATAAATGTAAGAAAGGCATCTTATCTTTATGGGAGCAAACAACTTCACATCCCAACCCTATCAGAAGGGTTACCCTGATTAAAAAGAAAAACATTCACTCTCCCCACCACCACCACCACCACCACCACCCTGAAGCCTGGATGTTAGCAGCCTTCATTCCACATCTGCCAAATGTCTTGCATTGCTTACGAATTAGTTGAAAGGAGGGATGGACATCAAATATTTTCTCTTCTACTCCCTTTTATTTGCTGAATAATGTTCTGGATGGAATACTAGCTTCAGAGCCTTTTCGTAAGGACCCTGAGAGTATATTTTTTAACCTTTCTGCAGCTTAAACATGGGGATCAACACCAGACAAGAAATTCTAAACTCTCGCTCAAAGATGGCTGGAATGAAAGGAGCCTGGTATTTTGGCATGAGCTTAACTGTATCCAACTAAAAAAAAGCAAAAGAAAATTTTAAAAACTATATTACTACTACTACTACTACTACTACTAATAATAATAATAATAATAATAATAATAATAATAATAATAATAATAATAATTGAGAATAAAAATAATTGAGAAAGAAAACAAACTATGCTGGATCGTAAATATAGCATGCCCAGCTGACAACAAGGTATGCGATAAGGAAGAAAGAAAAGTGGAGAGATGTGACAGGTTAGCTTGGGAGGTAAAGCAGTTGTGGTCAATGAAAGAGGTAGCAGTAGTAGCAATAATTGTCAGAGCCCTGGGAACAGTGAGCAAAAATCTCGAGAAGTACATGGAACAAATAGGGGCTGCAATGGGGGTGGAGCACTGGAATACTCCAGAAGGTGCTTCGTTATTATTTCACGTCCACTTTCCATGCTGGCAAAGTGGACAGGAACCAGCCAGGCCAAAGTCTGCACCAGACTTCTGTGTCTGTTTTGGCATGGTGCTTATGGCTGGATACCCTTCCTAACACCAACCACCCTGCGCCGAGTGCACTGGGTACTTTTTATGTGGCACAACTAAATTTCAAACAGTTGTAGTAGAACGGTGTCAGTGACCAGGTTGCAGCAATCACATAACAAAAAGTCTGGCATTTCAATAAATAAATAAAGATTTTTCCTTCTGTGTGTGCTTTTAGATGGATGAAATGGTTCGTACATGATGTAATTACGTGAGATGCAGATATCATTTAAAGTTATTTAAAGACAAGTTTAAAATAGTTGGATATAGAGTGCAAATTCCATCTGAGAATAGAGACCATCCCCAATATCTTAGAACTAATCAGAGGATGTGACTGCCACCTCAGCCAACAGCACCACAAACAGCAGCACCAACACCAACACCACTAGCACCTCCACCACCTCCACCACCCCAACCACCTCCACCATCTGCCCTATCAGAATAATTCAGAAAAAATATTTGCCAGTAACGTTATCATCACAATCATTATGGGCAACAGTCCTGACCCTACTATTACTACTACTACTACTACTACTACTACTACTACTACTACTGCTGCTGCTGCTGCTGCTGTGGTATAGGATAAGGGAAGATATTGAAGATACACTGTTTATCTGGCTTATGCAGACACAGTTACTCTTTCTTTCTCTCTCTCTCTCACTCTCTCCCCTTCACACATGCACACTCAAACAAATGCACGCATACAGCTTTAATCAGTAACTACGAATCCTGGAATCAATGTTAATATATATATATATATATATATATATATATATATATATA
>NC_068991.1:7924449-7927635 GCF_001194135.2 Octopus bimaculoides | reverse complement strand
ATATATATAAGTATATTAGAAGGTTTGAAGGTGATGTACAGGTATTATATATTAGAAAAAATAATAAGGTACTCAGAGATCAGGATGGTTATACATTTACAGATTTTTATTAATATGTCACATGTTTGAATAAATCATATGTTAGCGCTTGCATCTACTCTAATAGATTCTTCATATATATAATTGGCTTTTTTCAGTTTCCCTCTACCAAATCCACTCATAAGGCTTTGGTTGGCCCAAGGCTATAACAGAAGACACTTGCCAAGGTGCCATGCAGTGGGACTGAACCTGGAACCATGTGGTTGGGAAGCAAGTTTCTTACCATACAGCCACACCCGCACCTGCAGAATCTATTAGAGTAGATGAAAGCGTTAATGTATGATTTCTAAAAACATGTGACATATTGACAAAAATCTGTAAATGTACAACCATCCAGATCTCTGAGTACCTTATTATTTTTTCTAATAATCATCATCGTCATCATCGTTTAACGTCTGCCTTCCATACTAGCATGGGTTGGACGATTTGTTTGAGGGCTGGTGAAACCAGATGGCTGCACCAGGCTCCAATCTGATCTGGCAGAGTTTCTACAGTTGGATGCCCTTCCTAATGCCAACCACTCTGAAAATGTAGTGGGTACATTTTATGTGCCACAAGCATGGGAGCCAATCAGGCAGCACTGGCATTGGTCACGTAGTCAGGCAACACTGGCATCAACCATTTAGTCAGGCGGCACTGGCATTGACCACATAGTCGGGTGGCACAAGCATCGACCACATAGTCAGACGGCACTGGTGTCACCCACATAGTCAGGCAGCACTGGCATCAAATTATTGCAGAGAGTTAAGGATTGCAATATATTCAGTTTTAATACCAGCAGCATCAATATAGAAGAAGCTTGAGAACCAGGAACAATTATTCTGAGGACGATGACCTGAACAGCAAAGATGGGCTGTAAATAAGAAGAGAATCTGGTTTGTGTGTTTGTTTATGAAACATAAAACTTGAAATTTGAGCATTTATTTCATAAGATGTTATTCAAATTTACTATAAAATAATGTTCAACACACTCATAAATTAAAGATATAAAAAAATAAGTCAAGAGGCACTGGCATGGCTGGATAGGTGCAGGCTTGGCTATATGGTTAAAGAGTTTGCTTCCCAACCATATAGTTCTGGGTTCGATCCCACTCCATGGAACCTTGAGCAAGTATATTCTTCTATAGCCCTAAGCCATCTAAAGCCTTGCAAGTAGATTTAGAAGACAGAAACTGAAAGAAGCCCATTGTACATACATACATACATACATGTGTATGTGTGTATTTGTGTGTGTGTAAGTGTATGCGTGCATGCATGTGTATGAGTGTGTATGCATGTGAGTGTGTGTATGTTTGGGTCTTCTTATGTTGACATCACGTGATCGCTGTAAACAAGTGTCACTGTCAATCAAGCAGTGTCATTTATCTGCAATATTCTGTGAAAACATGTCTGGCCATGGGAAAATATTCTTTTCTACTCTAGGCACAAGGCCCGAAATTTTTGGGGGAGGGGGCCAATTGATTCAATCGACCCCAGTACATAACTGGTACTTAATTTATCAACCCCAAAAAGATGAAAGGCAAAGTCGACCTTGGGGGAATTTGAACTCAGAATGTAAAGACAGAGGAAATACCGCTAAGCATGTTGCCCGGTGTGCTAATGTTTCTGCCAGCTTGCCACCTTGGGGAAATATTACCTTGCTTGAAAACAGGCGAGGGTTGGCAACAGGAAGAACAGCCAGCCGTAAATAAAACTGTCTCAATAAACTCCACCTGACCCATGCAAACATGGAAAAGCGAACATTGAATGATGATGATGATGATGATGATGATGATGATGATGATGATGATGATGATGATGATGGTGATGATGACTCTACACAGTTGCTTGAGCTGCTCAATGTAATAGCCAGATTGCCGCCAACAAACTCCTTATCATCTTGAAATAGGGAACAACACAATTCAAGAGCTGCGTCTTATGGTATCACATCTAAAAGAAAGTATACAATAACTATGAATAAAATATCAATAATTCAATGGAGATTAACACAAGCTGACATGCCAAACATTGTCCATTAGTGTATGGGGAAGGCCTTTGATTGGCTGCCTTATGCTTCTTAGATCTGCTGAAGTAGAACTAACTGCCCAACACCAACACCAACACCGACAACAGCAACAACAGCAACAACGGCAGCAAAAACAACAGCCATAACAATGAGGAGGAGGACAGTGAAGATGATGACAACAACAACGATGACGGTGATGATCATGATGGTGATGCTGATGATGATGATGCTGATGATGATGAGGAGGAGGGCGATGATAATGATGATGATGATGATGACGACAACGATGATGATGATGATGATGATGATGGCAATGAAGATGATGATGACAATAACAACGATGACGATGATGATGATGACGACGACGACGATGACGACGATGACAACGACAACAATGACGACAGCAACAGCAACAACAACAACAACAACAACAACAGCGGTGAAGGTGACGACGACAATGATGATGATGATGATGACGGTGATGACAATGATGATGATAATTTCGCAACAACAAGCAACAATGGTTCCTTCTCTTTCACACAAATTTCGAGGGGTGGCAGGGTTTCAACGACTCAATGCAACAACATTATGATAACAATAATAATAATAACAATAATAATGAGAATAATAATAATAATAATAATAAAGATAATAATAAAAAGCTAACAGCTTTATCATTATTATGGCTGCATAGATGGACTCTGTTCAAAACATTCAATAGTTCTTCTCTTCATGGCAACCAAATATACCGGATTTTTGTTTTTGTTTGTTTGTTACTTTTTGTTGTTTATTTTCTTCTTACTTTTACAGTATTATAGACTCTTGCCAACAGAGACCACCACTAGTCCTTTCAAATTCCAGCAATTATATTCCTTAAAAAAAAATGAAATGAAATGAAACAAATAAAATAAAAATAAAATAAAATAAAAATATGTAATAAATAAATAAATAAATAAATAAAAAAGAAAAAAATGCCCAAAACCTGACAGCTTAGAGAACAATGATCAGGGTGGCATATCATGGAACCACTGGCAAATCGCGGAACCATAAAGCGATTGGCAACCCAACAAAAATCAACATAT
>NC_068991.1:7920849-7923867 GCF_001194135.2 Octopus bimaculoides | reverse complement strand
CATCACCAGCATCAGCATTATTCATCGCCATCATCATCATCATCATCATCATCATCATCATCTTCTCCACTATCACCACCTCCATTATTCTCATTAACATCACTGACATCATCATCATTATCATCGTCGCTACAACCACCACCATCCTCTGCAGGAGCATTGTCATTGCCATCATCATCATCATCATCATCATCATCATCTTCATCATCATCCTCATCACCATCACCTTCACCATCACCATCATCATCATCATCATTATTATTGCCATCCTCCACAGCAGCATTGCTGTCGCCATCATCACCATCATCACCATCATCATCATCATCATCATCAGGTGTCCTGGTAGAATATTGAACCCAACCTTGGATTCTCGTTTACATTCAGAAAGGGTGGGCATAAATATTGGTTTCAAATTTTTGGAACAAGGCCAGCAATTTCAGGGGATGGGTTTAGTCACTTACATCAAAGCAGTAATCATTTTATCACATGAAAGGCAAAGTTGACTTCAACGGAATTTGAACTCAGAAAGTAAAGATGGATGAAATACCACAAAGCATTTTTGCCTGGCATGCTAACAATTCAGTGGATATAAAAATTAAGATGTTTCCTGTTATTTAATTTGTCTAAAATTGGATCCAAATACAATGCAACAACAGAAGAATCGGATCAATTGTACATTTTGGAAAAAAAAAAAAAAAAAAAAAAAAAAAAAAGAAAAAGAAAATTACTTGAAAATTACAAGAAGAAATATTTGAAATGGCATAATGAAAGAAGAACAAACAAAAATAAAACATAATAAAAGCACAAGCAAGGGGCTCAGGAATATTTCACATGTCAGTTCGTTGTCCAGGATGGTACAGCAATTATATATATTGTCAGAATAATTTACAAGCACTAAAATATTGGTGTTGAACAAAGCAAATGAAATTGCAGTAACAGAAGTATTTATTGAAATATCATTGATAAAACACCAATTATTTGTAAATTTTCCATAACAATTATTGCATTATCCTATTTCCGTTTATCTTTGCAGCATTTTAGTTAATTAAAACTTCACCATCACTCTTGGCATCAGTTTGAATTATCATTATCGTTATTAGGTTCAAAGGTGGTGATCTGGCAGAATTGTTAGCACGCCGGGCGAAATGCTCTGCGGTATTTCATCTGCCAATACGTTCTGAGTTCAAATTCCGCTGAGGTTGACTTTGCCTTTCATCCTTCCGGGGTCAATTAAATAAGTACCAGTTGAGACATTCTGAGGCAATGTGTGTCGTTGTTTCATCCCAAATTCTGCATAGATTCTGACAACCAAATTCACTCACAAAGCATTGGTCGGCCCAGGGCAATAATAAAAGACACTTTTCCAAAGTACCATGCAGTAGGACTGAACTTGAAACCACATGGTTGCAAAGCAAGCTTCTTAACCACACAGCCATGCCTGTGTTTATATAAAAAACTTCCTTTCATGTGGCCTTTCATTCTTAGCTTTCTAAGCATTTGCCAATAATTCTAGACTAAACAATCCCACGCAAAGACAATTTAGCACAAGGACTGATAATAACAAACTATGGAGTGGAAACAATTGTGATACAAAAATTAGACTGTTTTGGCATGAATGTGTACAAAATTTTTATACATGCTTCATGCATAAAATTTTGTATTTATTAATGTAAAGCAGTGTAAGTTAAATTGGAGGTTGAATTATTTTAAAATTATTTTTTGAAAATTAATTAACTTTTACAGTCTAATTTGGTAGCTAATAAAAGACTCTATTATATAACATGAAATTTTTTTTTATGGGGATGTGAGTTCCACATAATATATTATCGAATAAATAATTACATTTTTTCTTACTTTTTCTCAATTTTATATTAAAAAAAAAAAAAATAATGATAATAATAATAATAATAATAATAGCAGCAGCAGCAGCAGCAGCAGCAGCAGCAACAGCAGCAGTAGTAGTAGTAGTAGTAGTAGTAGTAGTAGTAGTAGTAGTAGTAGTAGTGATTTCTTTATTAACCATAAGGGTTTACATTCAGAAAAACATTATGGACAGCACAGGACAAAACAAAGAATATGTGTGTGTTGTGAGGCTTTTGCATGTAAGCAAGACTAACAAAATTATATAAAAAGAAAGAAGGAAATCAACAATGTGTAATCATCAAGAGGGAAGAGACTTCGAGGGCTGCTCATGAAAAAAATAAAAACCCATAAAAAATCATGGGTCCTCTGACTTATGGGGCAGACACCTTTTTTCCTTTCCTTTTTCTTTTTCAATTACAGGCATACACACACACACACACCTTGTAATGTTTATAGTTGTGTATTTCTAAAAGACTAATCACAAGTTCAATACATCTGTAGGGTGTAGATCTTTGTGTTACTAACCTAATACACGCAATGAGCACCATTTGTGTGTGGGTCGATGCCAGTGCTACTCGACTGGCTCCCCATGCCAGTGGCACATAAAAAGCACCATCTGAACATGATCGATGCCAGCACCCCTGCCCTGACTGGCTCTGGTGCTGGTAGCATGTAAAAAGCACCATCCGAACATGGCCAATGCCAGTGTCACCTGACTGTCTGCCGTGCCAATGGCACATAAAAAGTACCCACTACACTCTCAGAGTGGTTGGCGTTAGGAAGGGCATCCAGTTGTAGAAACATTGCCAGATCAGACTGGAGCCTGGTGCAGCCTCCTGGCTTGCCAGACCCCAGTCAAACCATCCAACCCATGCCAGCATGGAAAGCAGACGTTAAACGATGATGATGATGATCTTGGTTTAGGCACCAATAAATGTACAGTGGCCATTGAAAATAGTACTCAGTATCGGTGTTAAATAGTTTAGTGACTTTTTTTAGTGCATGCTTAGCGAAGATAAACGTTTTGGGTAATTATAATTTTCTATAATCAATAAATTGCTCTCTGTTAATGTCCCCAATGTGTAAATGGTTAAAAAGGAAGAAGAAAAAAAATCAATAAGTTTTGTACTAATAGGCAGAATCCGAGCCAGACGA
>NC_068991.1:7915573-7917846 GCF_001194135.2 Octopus bimaculoides | reverse complement strand
GGTGATGGTGGTGGTGGTGGTGGTGGTTTTAGTGATGATGATGATGATGATATTAATAATAATAATAATCATAATGATGATGATGATGATATATTAATAATAATAATAATAATAATAATAATAATAATAATAATAATAATAATGATGATGATGATGATGATGATGATGATAACACTGGGATATGTAGTCATGAGCAAGGCTGGTAGAGATGAGCTGAGTTGATTTTTAGTGAATAATAGTTTTGCTGCTATTTGTTAAATTACATAGTTTGCAAGTAGAAATTTAGAATATTTCATAAAACGCTATTATTGACTTGCAAATTGGGTTAAGGATATAATCAGATGAATGCAATGAGAATACATTGTAGTCTCATGCCAAATTGTATAGAAAGGTGGCTGGCTTTATAATGAAATACTTGGATATGAACAAGACCGGCTGGCAAAGATGAAGTAATTAGACTTTTAGAGAATAATTATTTATTATTATTTGTTTAAATTACGCAGTTTGCAGAAGCAATTTCGTTTCAGAGTAGAGAACATTTAAATGTGTCTATACATGTAAGAGTAGATCAGGTGTTAAAAGACCTCTTCCTCTCAGGTGTAAAACTTCAACACTGTCACCATCAACATCAGTGCAATGATGGTAGATCTGGAGACATTGTAGTGATTCTAGAGCATAAGAGGTGTGTAGGTGTGTGTTGTGTACAATAGGTAAGAAGGAGGGGAGCCTCATGCAGACCCTTCATAAGCAAGGAATCGTCATCATTTAACGTCCGCTTTTCCATACATGCATGGGTCAACCAGAATTTTGCTGAGGTAGATTTTTCCATGCTCAGATGCCCTTATTATCACTAACTCTCACTTGTTTCCAAGCTTGGTAATATTTCCCAAGACCAGAAATGTTTACCATGAAAGATTATGCTTGCATGATGATGACATTTGCTTATAACTATCACATGAAATCAAGGTAAGGAGACAATAACATATACCCGCGTGCACACACATACACACACTCAAACACACACATACACACATACATACATACACACACACACATATACATATATATATTTATACACACACATATATATATATATATACATATATATATATATATTTATGTGAGTATATATATATATATGTGTGTGTGTATGTGTATATACGTGTATGTATAAATATATATATACACACAGACATCTGGAGATATGCTGTGACTGAGAAGACCTGGCAAATGAAGTGAGCTCCCAGCTGTAACGTACACCAGTGTCACATAATCAGCCCACTCAAAAGTACCTTGGATCGTTGGGCAACATGCCATGCTATAGCTGTCAAGTGTGGAACATGGCTGTCACTACTACAACATAAACCTGATGATTGTGTAACACATGAAAGTACTAGTTTTATCACAATAAATTTATAATATTGTATTGTTATGATATTGTATATTGTAAAATTGTAAATAATAAAATGTGAAAATCAGACTAGATTGGAATTTCATTGGTTAATATATTGTTCTATATATAATCATACAAACTTGGATATATATCTATGTGTGAACATATTTATGTTTGTGTTTGCATTTGCCCCTCACCACTGGACAACTGGTGTTGGTTTGTTTACATCCCTGTGACTTAGTAGTTCAGCAAAAGAAAACCAATAGAATAATTACCAAGCTTTTAAAAAAAAAGGTACCAGGGATGAATTCATTTAAACTAAATCCCTTCAAAGTAGTGCTCCGGCATGGCTGCTGTCCAATGACTGAAGCAAGTAAAAGATAAAAGATACCCAGTATACAGAATAGGGGTTGGTTAGAATTTCATATGGTGTACCAATGAAGCAAGTATGAGCACAAAAAATGCTTTAGTGGGGTCTGACAGAGCAGAGAAACATAATGTGTGTAGTGAGATGTATATTTGGTTGTCAGCTGCCTGTAGGGGATATGTGTGTGTGTGTGTGTGTGTGTCTTAAAGATTCATTGTGATTGGTTGAATTATTGCTGATGTAACAGAAAGGCAGACAGACAGAGGAGGAGGAAGGAATTGTATTAACAAAGGCAGGGGCAGCTGTGATGGTGGGAAAAGTGTTAACAACCAAGAGAATATAACAAGAAAGACAAAAGAAGGGGACGGTGGGGCTGGCTTCTGTGAAACAATATCTCTGGGAGTTGTTCTTTGTCTCTAGTTCTGTGATTTTGGTTTTTCACAATCTGACAGTCAATATATGGAAGTAAATTAAATAAAACAAACATTTCATATATATTGAAATAAAACAGAC
>NC_068991.1:7905477-7907319 GCF_001194135.2 Octopus bimaculoides | reverse complement strand
GTTGTGAGTGTTTATTGAGCGAAAACACCTAAAGCTCCACGAGGCTCCGGCAGGGGATGGTGGCGAACCCTGCTGTACTCTTTCACCACAACTTTCTCTCACTCTTACTTCCTGTTTCTGTTGTGCCTGTAATTCAAAGGGTCAGCCTTGTCACACTGTGTCACGCTGAATATCCCCGAGAACTACGTTAAGGGTACACGTGTCTGTGGAGTGCTCAGCCACTTGCACGTTAATTTCACGAGCAGGCTGTTCCGTTGATCGGATCAACTGGAACCCTCGACGTCGTAAGCGACAGAGTGCCAACAACAACAAAAAGACTGCTAGATTGTAGGCCGAGGGAATGAGAAGTTATCTTTTATCTTTTACCTTTCACTTGTTTCAGTTATTAGACTGTGGCCATGCTGGGGCACATAAATAATAAACTAAGATCAGTTTAATTGACTATTCAGTGTTGGTTTTGTATTGAATCAAAAGAAACTACATTTTGTTAAAATTAGGAAATTTTGTTAAAGCTCAACAAGCATAGCAAGATTGCAGCCTTGCTGCGGTTGACTGCATGCATACATTTGTGCAAACCTATTTGCTAATGCTGTTGCTATACATGCACACCTTCCGGCTGAGTAGACACAAGCGGTTAGGTTCAAGTTGCGTACTTAAGAGAGAGAGTGTTGTGTATACTTGATCATCATCATTATCGTTGTCATTGTTTAACGTCCGCTATCCATGCTAGCATGGGTTGGACGATTTGACTGAGGACTGGTGAAACCGGATGGCTACACCAGGCTCCAATCTGATTTGGCAGAGTTTCTACAGCTGGATGCCCTTCCTAACGCCAACCACTCCGAGAGTGTAGTGGGTGCTTTTACGTGCCACCGGCATGAGGGCCAGTCAGGCAAGTACTGCCGACGGCCATATATATACACATATATAAAGTGACTGAGGTATTTGGCAAGTTGCTGTGCTTGAGAAGACACATCAAACTAAGTGAAATCACAGTCATGGCCAATGCTGGTGACACATAGAAGGCAGCCAGTACACTGTGGAGTGGTTGGCATTAAGTAGGGTATCCAGCCATAGAAACCAGGCCTAAACAAACTGGGGCAAGGTGCAGCTCTCCAGCCTACCAGTTCCAGTCCAACTGTCTAACCCATGCCAGCATGGGAAGCAGTCACTCAATGATGATGATGACGGTGATAATAATGTGTGTATGTGTGCATATGCATGTATGTATTTATATACATATATATGTGTGTGTATGTTTGTGTGTGTGGTTGTCTATCTGCTAAGTATTGATTACTCAGGCTCATGTGACTGGTCTGCCTTTTATTTATTTATTTATTTATTTATTTATCTGAACATAAATGTGCTATGTCAAATGTCAGAACACGTACCCCCAGAGGATATCATGGCCTTGGCCATCTGAAATGAATGTTAATTATATCGTTATATCTTATTAAATCCTCTAAATGTCATTAGAAAGAATGAAAAATTTATAAAATGAGAAAGAAAATATGAAACTTTCCAAAACATAGATATTTCAATAACCAGATTCCAATATGAATATAGAATGGGGTTGGCTAGGGCTAGAATATTCTGGATTGTTTATTATGTTTCTGGACTTACTCCTTTACTTGTTTCAGTCATTTGACTGTGGCCATGCTGGAGCACCGCCTTTAGTCGAGCAAATCAAACCCCGGGACTTATTCTTTGTAAGCCTGGTACTTATTCTATCGGTCTATTTTGCCGAACGGCTAAGTTACGGGGACGTAAATACACTAGCATCGGTTGTCAAGCGATGTTGGGGGACAAACACAGACACAAACACATACACACATACATACA
>NC_068991.1:7902191-7904548 GCF_001194135.2 Octopus bimaculoides | reverse complement strand
AAACGATATATATATATATACATATAGATAGATAGATATATATATATATATTATATATAGAGAGAGAGAGAGAGAGAGAGATAAATAGATACATACATACATACATACATACATACATACATATAAATAGATAGATAGACACACATATATATAAATGCATATAAATATGTGTGGGGGGTATATACGTACATACATACATACATACATACATGTGTTTGGGCGTCTGGTGCTTATTCTCTCTTGCTGAACTGCTAAGTTACAGGGACATAAACAAACCAACACTAGTTATCAAGCAGGGGTCCGGGGCACATACACAAACACACACACACACATTATTCTAAGAATATTATTGACAGTGACTTTGACCAGCTAAGCCATTGCCGGACGATGGATTATCTGACTTTGAAGTCACTGCTTTAAGAATAATAAATTTATACCCTATTAAAGCATAGACTAACTCTTCAGATTAATGTAAGATTCTTTTTATTATAACTGAACATAAAAATCAAACATTAATGCGTGTGTGTGTGTGTATGTGTGTGTAGTGTATTGTTCCATGATGGTAAGATCAACAAAAAATGTACTCCATCTGGTGAGAGATGAATATTATTTAATAAACACGGTATATAATTTTATGAGCTACTAATAAGCCTCACGTGATGATTAACAACACAGACAGCATTTAATAACATACCTGATGCCTTCGTGCAATCCTCAGGTTCTACCCACGTGGTACATGCACAACAAGATCCTTTCAGTTTCTGTAAACCAAATCTACTCACAAAACTTTGGTAAGCATGAGACTATAGCAGAAAGCATTTGCTCAAGGTGCTACAAAGTGGGATTGAACCTGAGGCTACATGGTTAAGAAACAAGCTTTTTAACCACACAGTCATGCCTGCACCTTAAAAAATATATAGTAAAAAAAAAATACATGTATGCATATATACATACATGTTTTAAATACTGTTGTGGAGTGTGTGAACTCTTTAAAGTATTTGACATTAAGCCAGTTGTCCGATAAAATTTATTGATAGGTTTGCTACAATACAATTGATGGCAGCTTAATCAACATCGATACAATTATTCATTCTGACAGACATTTTACATTTTCCTGTAAGATTATTCATCTGAAACTTTTTCATATTGCAAATATATTTGTTTGTTTTTTTTTATCTTCTATACTATATATTTATCTATTTCAATAATGCAGACACATTTTTTTTTCTGCTGCCTTCGTTCGATGATGTGATAAATTGTGAAGTTTACTTAGGTTTTATAATTGCTAATTGATTGAGAGACAGTTTTTCTCCCTGGAGTGGATAGCATACTGTTGCTACTGTTGTTCAGACAATTATTCGACTACAATTCTATATTTCTGAGACAAGGACATTAGACATCAATGGACATTTATAAACCTTAAATATTCACTCTGGCACGGCCTACAGGCATTGGTTAATGCAGTGAGCCATCTAGAAGTTCCAAGTTCATTCCCAAGCATGGCACTAAGGCAATGGTTCCCAACCTGAGGTCTGCAGACCCTTGGTGGTCTACAAAGGTAGTACTGGGGACCTGTGGACTAGCTTCAAAATTTCATATATATATATATAACTTTTCGAAATATTTAGCTGCCCTAACTCTTTGAAACGCTTAGTTTTAGAATAGTGGCAGCTGATGAACGAAATGTTCTCTATGTGACCTGTGTGTTTTCTGTGCTCTGTTTATGTTCTGTTTCTCATTTTGCCCACGTTTTCTTGTGACGTCCTGTACCCAGATATGCATTAATATTTGTTTTCATGTTCAGTTATGATAAAAACTAATTTTACATTAATCTGATGGCTTACTCCACACTTTTATTTTTAAACAGAGATTTCTAAGTTTCTGCCAGAAAAGCCATTGTCAGACAATGGCTTAGCTGGTCAAAATCACAGCTAATAATATTCTTAGAATAATGTGTGTGTGTGTGTGTGTGTGTGTGTGCCCCAGACCCCTACTTGACAACTGGTGGTGGTTTGTTTATGTCCCTGTAACTTATCAGTTCAGCAAAAGAGATCAAATAGAATAAGCACCAGACTTAAAGAATAAGTACTGAACCCTTTAAATTGATGCCCAAACATAGCCACAGTCCAGTGACTGAAGCAAATAAAAAATAAAATTAAAACAATAAAGAAAATTTGAATAAAAAAAAGCAAAACAATAAAAGAAAAGTTAACATTGTAATCTCTTTATAATATTTCTAAAATAACATCTTGATTTGAATCCGTAATTTCTAACTTGTCAAAGGATTCCGGATCCCTGATTGAAAGTGACACACCTCCTAAAGAAGAAGAAGAAGAAGAAGGAGAAGGAGAAGGAGG
>NC_068991.1:7901212-7901941 GCF_001194135.2 Octopus bimaculoides | reverse complement strand
AAAGATACCAGCAGCAGAAGGAATGTTAAAAATGTAGTTTTTCCTGAAAAATTAGAAGAGAAAAGAGAGACAAAAACAGGTTTAAAACAATTTGTATGTTTTTCCGTATATGAATATTATTTTTGTTTGGTTCATTCCGTCTTTTGAATCTTCCAGAGATAGACTTCCAGCGTATAATTCGAATCGCTTGTTATCATGAAGGTATTTTGCTAGGACAGATCTACATTCCTCTTTCATGGCTCACAACTCTGTAATACTTTATTTATTAGCGTCCAACTAGAAATCGTTAATACAAAGTTTTATAGGATCTTAAGATAAGGCTTGCCTGCCATTCACCATTATTCAGAAATAAGGAGATTTGTGCATGTGTGTTTGTGTTTGTGTGCATGTATGTGTGTGTGTGTGTGTGTGTGCACGCATGTGTGTGAGAAAGAGAGACAGAGAGAGAGAAAGAGGCAGACAAAGAAACATACAGACAGACAGTTATATAGATAGACTGATATATAGACAGACAGAATATGCTTATATGAGTAGGTGCTGAGAAGTTCTTGGCTTTAAGGGCATCATTGATGTTTATGTATGTATAAGATACAATAGATGCGCCCTTTTAAAGCCTAGCCAGGCTCATGGGCCCGGTTTCCTGGTTTCTATGGCGTATGTGTTCCCCAGCTGGATGGGACGCCAGTCCATCGCAGCGTTATTCATTTTTGCCAGCTGAGTGGACTGGAG
>NC_068991.1:7899185-7901202 GCF_001194135.2 Octopus bimaculoides | reverse complement strand
CCCCAGCTGGATGGGACGCCAGTCCATCGCAGCGTTATTCATTTTTGCCAGCTGAGTGGACTGGAGCAACGTGGAATGAAGTGTTTTGCTCAAGAACACAATGCGTTGCCTGGTCCAAGAATCGAAACCACAATCTTACGATCATGATGCTGACACCCTAACCACTAAGCCACGCGTCTCCACTATGTATGTATATAGTAACAAATAACATATATACAGTAACAAGTTCACTATATTTATCCCAGGACAGTCTTTTTTTTAGATCATATTGTATATTGTTTTAGTGACAATATTATGCTGCATAGGAAAGTAGTATCTTGATAACATATTAGAGCAGCTACTAATCACGTGTGATGTCTTCCACAGAAATGTGACATAATCTATGTTTTCAGTTACATCTTGGAACTCCAAGGTGTCTCTTTTGTATATTAGGTATTTTGTAGCAATCTCCTATTCTTGGATTGCAAATGCATAGCCTTTGAAGTGTGATGTGATGTAACAGTCACAAATCTAAGACAGGCTACACTTGTCAATATTACTGTCATCTTCAAGTCTTTGAGAAACATAGCCACGCATAGCCTTTTTTCAGGGGGTGGGGGTTAAGCTGAGTGTTTCATATCTATGTCTTCGTTATGTATTTATATATGTATGTATATATGCATGCAGATTTGTGTGTTTTGTTTTATGTATATGTGTATTTTCATGCATATAGTCACATATCTAGACATTCTCATACATACTTAAACTAGCTGGCCCCGCGCCATCTTTCTTTTCAGCATTGAATGTTCACCATCCCACTCCCATTGCACACACACACACAAACATTCACATATCTCCGTTTTACATACACACACACTTACTCACACAGAGTTGAAACGCTCCCACTACCAGTTTGCTATCACCCCTTCCTTCCTTATCCATTTATCACCCCTTCCTTTCTCATTCATATGTTGTGATGGAGAAAAACACAAGAGTACTATCATGGTAGATGATAAACTTCTGGAAAGTTTTAGATTTTTCAAGTTCCGGTGGTGGTTTGACTCTGTAGTCTTCAAATCAGCTTTCTCCTTTCTGGTTTTGAGAATCCTAATTTCTCAAGATTGGTATTTAGACAGTGTATTACATATTCTAGTACCCACATACCTAGTATATGTGGGTATGATTCTATGAGTATATCACCACCCAATCTGTAGTATTTCTGAAAGTGTATTTATATGAGAAAGAGCATGTTTAGTTACATCCTTTCCATAAATTAGTCCAACAACAATGGATCTTTTGAAGTTGACATTTCAAGAGATTGACATATTGACATATTTCCTTATTTCTGCATTGACAATACAGATATATTATCAGATATAATCAGCAAACCTGTTCATCACATGAGAAATTATACAAATCATCATCATCATAGTTTGGATCATCACCATTCTTACGTTCTAATATTGGTTTGGTTATTATATTCTAGCATAAGACAGTTGCAGAGAGTCACAGAAACAATAAAACATCACATGGTATTCAGTTATGTCTCCTCATCTCCATCAGAGTTTAAACCTCAGCTCAGGTTTAACATCGTTTTCCATTCTTCCAAGGCCCTGATAAAATAAATAACAAGTTGCGGACTGTTATTCATTAGATTCCCTAAATCCCTTCTTCTCTCCATAAAAATCTACCGCAGCCTTTGCACCAAAGACAGAAATTTATAACAGTACTTTGTCTCTTTTATTTCAACCTTATGTTATCTCGTCATTGCATCCCAACATTTCCTTTCAGTTATGACCTAATTACGCCTTTCCCAAAACACTCACGTCCCCCGCACCCCTTCAACTACTTCACGGTGCTTCAAAAGCTTCGATGTTATCTTCCATTTGCATTAATTACATTAATGTCCATTTGTGGTGTGGTGTGGTGTGGTGTGGTGTGGTGTGAGGGAAACGAAAGCCTTATCAAATTGAATCTTCATATTGATGGAAAAGATGGATATCAAATGAAACCTGAAATGGTTACTAAAAGCCATCGT
>NC_068991.1:7894484-7898126 GCF_001194135.2 Octopus bimaculoides | reverse complement strand
AGAGAGAGAGAGAGAGAGAGAGAGAGAGAGAGAGAGAGAGAGAGAGAGAGAGAGAGAGAGACAATGAAGATAGGTTGCATTAATGCTGTTTTTAAGATTCATAGTTACAGAAGTGAAATGAGTTCAGCTGAGAATTAAAACTGACTCGAGCTTGGTTTACCAACTATCCACTGCTGTACTTCGACTCAAAATATAATAATAATAAAACTGCTCTTTTAGGGACAGCTAGGATTTTGATATTGGTGCTTAGGTGTTGAATGTCTTCCTATTATTATTATTATTATTATTATTATCATAGACGTCACACAGTATACAATATCGTGAGGTTGTTGATTGAAGATATGGTATCTACCAGGGGGGTTTGTATTGTTTGTCAAGTCACAAGGACCTCAGACACACAGTACTTTATGCAATATGCCTGCAGTTCCAAGTAATGCCGACTTTTGCAATGCACCTAGATTGTAGGGCATTTCTAAGATTTTCAGATGTTGTTGTTGTTGTTGTTGTTATTATTATTATTATTATTATTATTATTATTATTATTATTATTGTTATTATATTCAACCGTTGCATTCATATCAATTGGAATACTGCCATATAGTAAGACTATTGAACAGTTCTGTATATATACAAAAGTCTATTTAATGTTTATAACATATTTATTATGTTTGAAAAATACTTTAATCTCACATAACTGCAAAATAAAATCCATTTACCAACGAACATCAAGCTTTACACTATCTTCTGTTAGTCATGTGAAGTATCATGTGCAACTGGACTTTCCTGAAACTGATGACTATATTTCTGGTCACGTAACTGGTTGTGAAAATAAATATTTGTTGGTTATTATTATTCTACAGCGAGAATAAATATGTTTTAAGCATACAAATTTACTATAAATGTTAAGTCTGTTTTCACATACTGGAATGTTTGCAGTTGTATTGTATATCAACTGCTGTTTGTTATTTTGGTTATTTGATTAACATTGATTTTTCATTGTTGCTTCTGTTTGCTGATCCTGTGCAACTTCAGCAGTTCACTGTGTTTTGAGGGGTTGTTTTTTCTTTTGTATTTTATGTAAAATAACAATAGATTAAATTGAATTGGAAATCTCTGACCTACGGTTTCACATGAAACACTTTTGCTAACAGAAATGTTTTCAGGTCACAAAAGCTCATATGGGGTTATATGCTTTGGTGGAGTTTTGTAAGACATTTATACAAACAACTCTGCAAACATCCAGACATACACCTAAGACTACCCCCGAAATCACTACTGCAACCCCATCAGCCAATGAAAGAGAGCCTCTGTGTGGTCTCTTGATTTGTTAGAAATGGCAACTAAATCTCCATAAGATTACACCCTGTTGCTTTAAAGAAAGAAAGAATACATTGGATAATGCAGACCAAGTTACCTTTTTCTTTTATCTTTTACTTGTTTCAGCCATTGGACTGCAGCACCATTTTAGAGGGGTTAGTTGAACAGATCAATCCAGTACTTGTTTTGTTTGTTTGTTTGTTTTAAGTCTGGTATTAATTCTATTGCATCTCTTTTGCTGAACTGCTGAGTTCCAAGGACATAAACAAACCAACACCAGCTGTCAAGTGGTGGGGAACAATCACAAAAACAAAGACACATGCACACACGCACACAATCTACCAGATCCACTCAAATGACGTAGGCCAACTCAGGGCTATAGTAGAGGACATTTACCTGTCTTTAACAAGACATATTGTTAAAAATGGAGAAGAGAAGATGTTAAAATATATAAGAGAATTTTAAAATTCTCATATATTTTAACAACTTCTCTATTTTTAACTAAATTGATGAGTTTTATGGGATCTCTTTCCATAAATTCACCACACATCATATACAAGTATATATATATATGTATGTATATATATATATATATATATGTATATATATATATATATATGTATGTATATATATATAAATGCCCATCTGTCTATCTATCTATTGATAATAAAAACAACGGGTCAAAAATTGATGGTATTATTACTATTCATAAGAAAACATTTTCTTCATTATTCAAATGTCTCCCATTGGTGAGAGTTTGACTAACATGGTATTGATTGAACTTTAAGCCTCATATAAACATGTATAGCCATAAGTCATTTATCAACCTTATTTTCTGGCTTATCGTCGAGGTCAAAGGTTTTTTTAATCAGATCACTCTAATACTCTCTGATCTCAAAACTATGGGGGGAGACAATACCAAATTTAACCCTTTAGCATTTAGATTACTCTCTTAAATATGATGCTTGTTTATTCCCACTTTTAAAATTAATCAAGTTGTAAATTATAGGCGTAGGAGTGGCTGTGTGGTATGTAGCTTGCTTACAAACCACATGGTTCCGGGTTTCAGTCCCACTGCGTGGCACCTTGGACAAGTGTCTTCTACTATAGCCTCGAGCCGACCAAAGCCTTGAGAGCAGATTTGGTAGACGGAAACTGGAAGAAGCCCGTCGTATATATATATATATATATATATATATATATATATATGTATATATATATACATTTATATATATGTATGTATGTGTGTGTATATGTTTGTGTGTCTGTGTTTGTCCCCACAACATTGCTTGACAACCGATGCTGGTGTATTTACGTCCCTGTAACTTAATGGTTCGGCTAAAGAGACCGATAGAATAAGTACTAGGCTTACAAAGAATAGGTCCTGGGGTCAATTTGCTCGACTAAAGGCGGTGCTCCAGCATGGCCACAGTCAAATGACAGAATCAAGTAAAAGAGTATGACTTTTAAAAGTGCCGCCAACAACAACTTAGGCAGTCTGATAGGTTTAGCAACGAAGCATTTAAAATGTTATGTACTCACAATGAGTAAGAATCATGGTTAGTCAATGACATTGACCCCAGGGCTTGACTGATACTTATTTTATCAACCTCAAAAGGATAAATGGCAAAGTCAACCTTGATGGAATTTGAACTCAGAATGTAAAGACAGAAGAAATATAACAAAGCATTTTATCTGGCATGTTTACAATTTTGCCAGCTGATTGCTTTTAGATACTAAATACCCGTAATATACTGGGGACTGAGTTTATTCTGCAATGAAATTTGAGAATATGCGTAATCAAAAGAAATCAATAGTATTTGTAGTTTATTGAGAGTTTCTATTCCAGCTGATAACTAACCAGAATTATTTATAAGTATTGATTAATTAATTGATTGGCACTCAGTTAGAGTTAAGTTATGCGTATCATTCTAATGGATGTCTTTCTACAAATTCTTTTAATGTGAAGAGTTTGTGGCACATGCGACTCCAACCATACAGATCTTGACAATGTTAGATCAATGGCTATTAGACTGGGAATCTTCAAGAAGGGAGACACCATTTTCTTTTTGTTTTCCTTTTCTTTTTTTTTGGGGGGGGGGGTTCTTATTGAGTACAGGCATGGCTGTGTGGTTAAGAAGATTGTTTCATATCCTTGTGGTTTCAGGTTCAGTCCCACGGCACACCACCACAGGCAAGTGTCTTCTGCTGTAGCCTCTGGCCAACTATTGCTATGCAAGTGAATTAATTTGGTGACTGGAAGTATATGGAAGAACATTGCATATAGATACGTACACATGCATGCACACACACACACACACACAC
>NC_068991.1:7893517-7894393 GCF_001194135.2 Octopus bimaculoides | reverse complement strand
GTTCTTATTGAGTACAGGCATGGCTGTGTGGTTAAGAAGATTGTTTCATATCCTTGTGGTTTCAGGTTCAGTCCCACGGCACACCACCACAGGCAAGTGTCTTCTGCTGTAGCCTCTGGCCAACTATTGCTATGCAAGTGAATTAATTTGGTGACTGGAAGTATATGGAAGAACATTGCATATAGATACGTACACATGCATGCACACACACACACACACACACACACACACATGTGTATATGTGTATGCATATATTTATATATATATATATAGATATATATATATATATATATATACACACATATATACCCGGAACCATGTGATGGAGAAGCAAGCACCTTACCACACAGCCACATCCAGAACAAAATTAAGAAATTTTGTCTTGAAAAAAAAAAAAAATTATGAGCAAATCTGACCATTATTTAAAGAGTTTTAAGAAACTATAACACTTCTTTGTTTCTTTCTCTCTTTCATTCTTTCTGTCTTCCTTTCTTTCTTTCTTTCTCTCATGTTTTCTTTCTTTCTTTCTCTATTCATTAATTTATATTACATAATTTTATTGTAAAATCTCTGGTGTAAACTGTATATAAAATAGCCAATAAGAATAAACTATACCAAGAAGAGAATATTGAATGGCAACAAGAAAAGCACAAAAAAAAATTAAAACAAAACGAAAAAAGAAGTGAATGATTTTATTTTTTTGCCGGAAAGTCAATCATATGTAATTCACTGTGTTAATGATCACTTACTTTTGTCAATAAACATACATACACACACGCACACACACACACACACACACACATATATATATAACATATACAAACACAATACATACATATATACACACACACATATATATATGTATATATATACATA
>NC_068991.1:7892844-7893507 GCF_001194135.2 Octopus bimaculoides | reverse complement strand
TGTATAATGATATACTATTACTATCATCATCATCATCATCATTATTATTACTATTACTATTATTATTATTATTATTATTATTATTATTATTATTATTATTATCGTTATTATTACATAGGAGTAGCTGAAACTTTTGAACACTCAACAAACACTAATGATTACTCGTTGAGACACAAATATTTTCAGAAGAAAACTAATACGACCATAATAACCTTTGTGTTTTTGCGCCAAGCCGTCTTATTGATTAGTCCTTCATTGTGCGACGTGAGAAACAGGTAGGTAGGTCGGTAAGTGAATGGGTTGGTGGATGGATGGGTGGGTGATGAAAGGGTGGGGATGAGAAATTACATCTGTGGCATTGCCGTACCTAATTAGTCAGGAGGATTGCAGATGATCAAATTCTGAAAAGGTGTTTGGGTTCCTGGGTTTTATAAATTAGTATTATCATTTTCTGACTCTGTCACCTCTGTTCTATGATAGGAGTAGCCCAGTTTAATATTGTAAGTATTATGAGAAGGGAGTCTCCATGCAGATGCTCAGACTGTTTGAAACATGGTGGCCCAAGTCCTTGAAATAAAATTCACTCTTCTATAACACGAAAACAGAAACCCTCTTCCTAACAGACACAAAGGCACACACATGCACAGATATGTATATATATAT
>NC_068991.1:7892245-7892834 GCF_001194135.2 Octopus bimaculoides | reverse complement strand
TCTCTCTCTCTCTCTCTCTCTCTCTCTCCCCCTCTCTCTTTCTACATAGCAGAAGACTCTCACCCAAAGTGCTACCCAGTCACCCTCAAAACTATGTAGTTACATGCCAGTACCGATAAGAGAATCAACTTAGTAACAAATTACCATAAAATACAAACCGATTTTTAATGAGAAATATCCTTAGAAATCGCAACCATTTCTAAGCTACACTCTCTCTCTCTCTCTCTCTCTCTCAGTTACTTTTGTGACTCCTCTTCATGTGTCTTACTCCTCTGAGCTTAACTGACTCCATGCCAACACATTCCATTAATCAATTTAAGGCACCTGTCTTTCTTCCTCGCTTCACTTTAGCCATGTCTCTCACCTCTCAGACCAAACATCAACCGAATGATCTTACAACGTATCTCTGCATTTACATAAATCGATGTTTCTTCTTGGATGGTGGTTCTTCAAAAGGATGGAGGCGCAGAGGGGTGACAAGCAACCGTTCCTTCATAACGCAAAACATTATTATTGTTGTTGTTGTTATTATTATTATTATTATTATTATTATTATTATTATTATTATTATTATTATTATTATTATTAT
>NC_068991.1:7889702-7891901 GCF_001194135.2 Octopus bimaculoides | reverse complement strand
GGCGGTGGCGGTGGCGGTGGCGGTGGCAGTGGTGGCAGTGGCGGTGGTGGCGGTGGCGGTGGTGACAGTGCGGTGATGGCAGTGGTAAAGAAGAAGAAGGAAGAAGAAGAAGAACAACAACAACAACAAGGTCATTCTATACATATGTAGGTTACCTTGGAAACCTATTCGCTGTCAGAAGAGAGAAAGATGGTGGTAAATAAATAAATAAATAAATAAATAAAAGATACTTCAGTTAGTTCAGGCTGTTTGAAGGAACTTTCTAGATCTTCTGTCTGTATTGATTTTCAAAGTATTTCTATCGACATACAAAAGGCAAACAGTCCCAGGCAGTTATTAGAAGATTAGCAATGTAATACATTCTCTGAGCCTTCCTTTCTTAAGCTGTTCTGTACTGTCGATGTGAAGGCACATAGCTCAGTGGTTAGAGCTTTGGGCTCACAATCACGAGGTAGTGAGTTCAGTTCCCAGATTGGGCTGTGTGCTGTGTTCTTGAGCAAGACACTTTATTTCACGTTACTCCAGTTCACTCAGCTGTAGAAATGGGTTGCGATGTCACTGGTGCCAAGTTATATTAAGCCCTTTCCCTTTCTCTTGGTTAACATCGGTGGCATGCAGAGGGGAGGCTGGCATGCATGGGCAACTGCTGGTCTTCCATAAAAAACCTTGTCCAGACTTGTGCCTCTGTCTGCTATTGTCCCACAAATAAAGGACAATAGCAGACAGAGTAAAACGGTAAACAAAGGGGTCTGTAGATAAAAAAATGGTTGTGAACTACAGCCTTGGTTGGTTTATGTAACACATTAGCCCCTAATTCACAGCCCTTCTCCATATCTTGGTGGAACGGGACACACAGTCGTTAACATAAAGATTACATTCATCCACACAGCTGCTTAATTAGAGATGACTTCATCAGAATCTTCCTTGCTTCTTCATTCCACTGAATGTCTGTCCCTTCCATCTCCCTTTCAGTTCCATATTTATATTACTGAAATTGTCCAGAGATGAACTGGTGTACTGTACAACAATGGGATGAGGTAAGAAATGGAGAAAAAAGGGCATTTAGATCTAAAACCATTGTCTGTTGTGTATTTCCTTTCTGAAGATGGCAAAATATGATTTGAGGAAGTCTTGGTTATTATTTCTTAGCGAGCGAGAAAGCAGCAAGCTGGCAGAAACTTTAGCACATAAGACCAATCGACTTCAAAGATAACAGATTTTACAAATAGGAAGGAGTAGAAAATGGGAGCCCTAAATATCGTAAACCCCAGCTGGGAAAATTTACAGATAAAAGCCAAAAAATGAGATGATGGTGGTGGTGACGGCGACGGCGGCGGTGGTGGTGGTGATGGCAGCGGCGGCGGCAGTGGTGGTGGTGGTGGTGGGGCTTTTTTTTTTTGGTGGTGGTGACGACGATGATGACTATAATGATGAGGACGATGGTGACGACGTCGACGATATTGATGCTGCTGCTGATAATGATGGTGACGATAATGATGATGATGATGATGGTGATGATGATGGTGGCTGGTGATAACGACGACGACGACGAAGATGTGGAGGAGCGATAGTGACGATAGTGGTGGTCAAATGATTATAAATTTTGATAAGGTGCTTTAAATAATTCTCTCCCTTAGGCACAAAAAAAAACTGCAAACGTTCTGAGTAGCCTCCCTTGGATGCAGACGGCTTTTTATTTTCCTGCTTTTTCTGACTCTTAGTAACAGCAATCAAATGTTGAAATCGTTTTAATCTAGAAAACACCTACCCCAGAATTTGCAAACTAAGCGTTTCTAACACTGACTTGGGAACGATCCTATGCTTGAAATCATATTAAAGCAAAATTCAAGATTAAAACGTGTGTTCCCACCACCGATGTAATTTCGAACAATTAACATGCCTTCACTTTGTTCCCTCGTACATTTTGTTGATTTAAATTAGTTATGTTGCAAAAGAAAAAAATATTATTTTGATGATATTCCACCCTTTCCTTTCTGACATTTCTCAAATTCTTTTATTCTTTTACTTGTTTCAGTCGTTTGACTGCTGCCATGCTGGAGCACCACCTTGAAGAGTTTCAGTCGAACAAGCCGACCCATGACTTATTTCTTAAGCCTACTTTACTTATTTTATTGGTTCTCTTTCGCCGAACTGCTAAGTTACGGGAGACATAAACACACGAACATGGGTTATCAAACA
>NC_068991.1:7887752-7888915 GCF_001194135.2 Octopus bimaculoides | reverse complement strand
ACACAAAATCTTTCAAAATAACACCTTACAGTTTTTTAAAAAATATGAACACATTAAATAACATTGCTCTTGGTTCCCTTGCACATAGAAAAAAAAAAAGACAAAACAGTAATGGCTGGAATTTACTTGGTTATAAAATTTACTTGAACAGAGCTGACTAGGAATAAACAACAACAACAATGACAATAACAACTTGCAGAACTTGTCTATAAATTTCAAGATGTCAGACAGGCAGTTTACTTCAGTGCAAGTTGTACTTTTAATATCAACTGGGCTTCGTGCTGGTTCCTTGTCGGTTTGCCAGAGTTCCCACTGGTTTCTTGTCCTTCTTGCCAAAGTTCCAAATAGGTCTTTGTTAATCAGCCAAAATTCCCTCTGACTTCATCGTTTGCTCTGACTGCACCAAAAAATTTAATTCATAATTAAATCCCTTTTTTTTTTCTTTATATGCACCAACTTCTCTGATATATATAAAGAGATAACCACACAGCTCTGAGCTTACCACAAGGAGGCTTTTATATGGTTAGAGCTTACAACAAGGAGGCTTTTATATGGTTAGTCAACCTGCTAGACATAGCAGTCAAATCTCTCTCAAATCAATCAATCCATCAGTTTTTTGGAGGTTCTTTTGCCCGCTATTCCTGGGAGGGTCGTGGGGTAGAGTCCTCAGGCACCTCCTCCATAGGGTCCTATCAGAAGCTCTAAGCTTACAACAAGGGAGCTTTTATATGGTTAGTCAACCTGCTAGACATAGCAGTCAAATCTCTCTCAAATCAATCCATCCATCAGCTTTTTGGAGGTTCTTTTGCCCGCTATTCCTGAGAGGGTCGTGGGGTAGAGTCCTCAGGCACCTCCTCCATAGGGTCCTATCGGAAACAATCATCATTACACTTTTCTGCTGATTTCCCAAGCATGACCAACTGAGACCATGGATATTATCCAACCATCTCATTCTTGGTCTCCTACTGCTTAGCTCCACTTAAAGAATCCGACTCAAGCTGGAGTTTAAAGGACATGCTGTTGTACAGCTATTACACTATTAAAAAATTGTTTTTGGTCGGGTCAAACACTAGAGTTTAAAGGTCATGGTCTGACGATGTGAATTTTCCGAGTCCTCTCCCCACCACCCCACCCCGTTCGCGAGCGCGCATTTTTTTTTTCAT
>NC_068991.1:7885205-7887348 GCF_001194135.2 Octopus bimaculoides | reverse complement strand
TTTTTTTTTTTTTTTTTTTTTTTTGCTCGGGTCAAACCCTTTAGTTTGTTCGTCATCAATATGCGTTTGTCTAACGTTCAGAAAGTATTATTCCATTTCCTTAGGTGGCGAACTGGCAGAATCAGTAACACATCGGATGAGGTGTTTACTGTTTTTCTCGTTCTGTACATACTGAGATCAAATTCCGCCGAGATCGAGTTTTCAGGGTCGACAAAATAAGTACCTGTCGAGCTCTGGAGTCGATCTAATCGACTTGCTTCCCCACTCAAAATTTGAGATGGCACAGTCGTCCGGTCACAAGAAACCAACGAAATTTGCCTCTTTGCAAACTCAGCCTTAATAAAATTTTCTATTATAGGTACAAACCCTAAAATTTTATGGAAGCATAGCTAATCGATTACATCGATCTCAGGATTAAAAGCAAAATCGACATGGGCGGAATTTGAACTCAGAACGGTCGAAATACCGCTAGGCAGTTTATTTGCTGTGCTAACGATTCTGCCAAGCTCGTCGCCTAAATTAGATTGTCAATTCAGCTGACAGCTTCAAGCGCAGAATTTTTAAACAATCACAAAATGTTACGTATTTATTTCCATAAACAACATTCAAATAAACTAATCATAGTTCTAAATTTATTTACGAAGGAATTCTATCGTTTTAATAACAGTACCTAAATAGTCTATAAATTAACCAACTGCATTTTTACGAAACTGAAAATGCTGTCAACAATACCAAAGAACGTTATGGTGGCGCCCTAATGGGCGCATGGCGGTTCTTGGATAGCTTTCAGTTGCATTTACCTTTTCATCTTTGTAAAAATCATCTCGAAAAACATCATGCATTCCTCCTAGGTATGTTGCACCTGCGTGAGAAAAGGCGCTATCCTATTGCAAGATGGTAAGTATCGTTAATATTCCTAAATGCATTCTAACACAGCTCTAAGCCAAACAATAAGGAAGAACTAATTTTTCTGACATTCCATCTTTCTATCTAAAACATGTTGTTTTTCTTTATTCTTAATGAAACATATTACTGACATATATTTCACATGCCTAGCACTTCCGTTTTCATTTCATTAACACACATACACATTATATATACATACATACATATATATATATATATATATATATATATATATATATAATCATAAATATATAATTGATGATTCCCTGCCCTGCATATATATATATATATATATATATCATACCTTTATCTTCATGCCTTCCTTAATTAAAATGTTTACACTTAACTGTGATGGCTATTTAACATAACTGTTATCAGTTATTTCCTTTTTTCCTGCTTATTTGTTATGCGCCAATATATATACATATATTTTATACTGCGAAGCTTAATTTAATTTTAATTTTTAATAAATTGATTTAATTGTGTTTTTACCTGTAATTTTGGATTTTATCCCTAATATATATATATTTACTTCTTCGTAAAATTTTCCGATTTATATAACTTATAGTTTTAAACCTGTTTAATTTGTAAACATGAAATTAATAATTTATTCGTTGGTTATACAATAAACAACAGGCTTCCTAGATAGAGTTTTTTTTAATTTTTATTTTCTCTTCTCGCGCAAGATAGTCTTGATACAGTTGCATTGCCATAAAAATGATCGAATATATTTTTGCAAAACTACACTTGATTCCTCCATAAAATCGGTTCTTAGCACTGACAATTCGATTTTTAACCGAAATTTAAAAATAACTCGACGCAGTGCGAATATGAAATAATATAATCTATTTATTAGTTCTGAAAGGGGGGGGGGAGATACATGCGCGCATTGTATTACCTGAGTTCATATTCGGATATTCTTTGTTAATTAAAGAAATTATTATTCTTCAAGTGCACTATAGACTAATGACAGCAGAATGCCGGATTTGATGTCTTAGAGTAATTAGTTTGCTCTCTTGCATTATGGAGTTTAAATGCTAGAGTTAACATCATCTTCCTTTCCGTTGTTAATAAAATCATTGCTACTTTCATAAAGGGTTGATTATATTGAGTGAAACACATCAGCCATCATAGAAAGAGCTTGATCAACTGATTTTCGTTTTTCAGGTGGTATCTCTTCTCTTAGTTACCAATGTCTAGAAATTCAAAGATTCGTACGTTCAAAAGAAACTATATA
>NC_068991.1:7883490-7884417 GCF_001194135.2 Octopus bimaculoides | reverse complement strand
ATGTATCTCTATCTTTAATCTAAAAGTGTATTTTGCTTGTTCTTTATGAAAGGTAGCATATTTTAGTCATTGTTAAATATTATAATACTTCCCTGTCTTGTGTGTGTATGTGATATATTCCGAAACTAGCTTGAACCTTTCAGTTCAACGATCCTCGCCGATCGATCCCGGAATATGTATATATATATATATATATATATATATATATATATATATGTATATATATGTATATATATGTATATATATATATATACACGTAGGGTTGCAATTAACATACGTTGTTGCTCTCTCTCTCTCTCTCTCGTGAATTGTTGAATAAAGTTCGATTTTCTCTTTAAATCATTGGGTGTGAACTATGGAGAAGCAGAATAAGCTATTCAATATCTAAACCATTTTAAGCGAGTCAAATGATAGACTGCATAGATTATTTTTTTTAATGGCTCCAGTAAGAAATTAGAGGGAGAGACGAATGAGAAGGAATATAAGACGGAAGAAAAAGCAAAAGTTTGGTGGAAAGACAGAAGGAAGGATAGAAAGACAATAGGAAGATAATTTCAGATGAATAGAATGTCAGACGATACTTATAAAAGCATTGTTATATAAGAGTAATGAAGCCACGGCGTCTCCATAAAGAGAAACATATATTTATTCAAAAGTTCGTCACCCCGCTCCCAAATATTAGGGGAAATTATAAAAGTTTGTTAAATATTGAATACATTATTCACCTGAATGAGCAAAATGTTGGACGAAATGAAACTGAACTAAAATGCACAAAAAACGAATGTTAATTGCAACTCCCACCCCCTCTGCCACCATCTTTGCTGGCCACCAAATAATGATACGAGCTGATTGACAAAATGAAAGTAGCAGTTTCTAGCGTCGCTCACTCCTACACACACACACTCCAGACACGCTCCCCCCCCCCCC
>NC_068991.1:7869436-7883313 GCF_001194135.2 Octopus bimaculoides | reverse complement strand
ATATATATATATATATATATATATATATATATATATATAGTTGAAATTTACAGAAAAACAAAAGATGAAGACAGGTGTATTAATTTAACACTAGGGAAGGTGAGAAAGTTTTTAACGTTTCGAGCCTACGCTCTTCAACAGAAAGGAACACGGGAATAAACAGAGAAAGAATAAAAATGTGTGTGTTTGTCTCTCCCCCCCACATCGCTTGACAATCGATGCTGGTGTTTATGTCTCCATCATAAAATTTTAAGGGAAATTAGTTAGTGAGAATAACAGACCACCAAACTAACTAGCTTGCAGTCTTTTGTTCTATGTTCTTAGTTGAACCCCTTAGCATTTAAACCAGCCACACCCACCCCAAGTATTCTACCTGTTTTATGTTCAAACTAGCCAGATTTGGCCTTTCATACCAACCCTATAAAGTGCTGGTTGTATTGAGTCATAAAATTTTGTAATGACCCTTTTCCTACCAAATTAAGCCTTGTACTTATTCAAAAGAAATAAATAATTATAAAGTTTTTTTCTCTCTCTTTTTCTTTTTCTTCCATACCTCTTCTTTTTAGATTCGAATATCAGCATTAAATGACCACGAAAGTGGCGACTCGGATGACTCGTCCGATGACATACTTTCAGTTACAAAAGAGGCTCAGGTAAGTCTATTTCCATTTTAATGATTGTGAGAGAAAAGAAGCTGAGTTGCACATGTCTTGAGGAAGCTGGGCTTCAGAGCAAGACATTTGACATCTGTGTGCTGAAGAATGGCTACAATACAATAATGAGTTGATGATACAGTATAGGTAAAAATATTTTTGTAGAGATTGAGTTACCAATGCTAGAAGTGTACAAAGGAAAATATTGGAGTGATATTTAAACATCTTGTTAATGTTGATATTGATAATGCTAATATTGATAATAGATAAAGTCTTGATATATTCCATATTGTTTCTCAATACTTGTCTTGCAGTTTTTTCTTTTGTTGTTTCTGAAAACCATTCTGCCTGTAAATTTTATTTGTATTTTTCAAATTACTTGTAGGAATCTGAAGCTTATACTGTATACAATCAAGCTCTTAACCTTCAAATAGAAGGTGATTTTGATAAAGCAGAAGAAACCTTTGAGGACCTCTTAGAACAAGACTTTCTGTTGGAGGTATGGAAACTTCTTTAGAAACAGACGTTTTTACTACCTTACATTTAGGTGACATGTTGATAAATTTCATCTCCAGTCATCATCAGCTGTTTTATATCTGTGTGTACATCATAACAAAGTGAACTTGAACTAGGAACTTACATTTCATCTAGGAATGTCATTTGATGACAGTCGGATCATACTGATTGGAACATAGAGTACATAGATGTAAATATGAAAAAGCAATAAGTACCATCATGCATGGGTTGTTGCCAGTGCTGCCTGACTGGCTCCCCGTGCCGGTGGCACATAAAAAGCACCATCTGAACATGGTCGATACCAGCCCCACTGCCCCAACAGGCTCCTGTGCCAGTAGCACATAAAAAGCACCATCTGAACGTGGCCGATGCCAGTGCCGCCTGACTGGCTCCCATGCCAGTGGCACGTAAAAAAGCACCCACTACACTCTCGGAGTAGTTGGTGTTAGGAAGGGCATCCAGCTGTAGAAACATTGCCAGATCAGATTGGAGCCTGGTGCGGCCTCCTGGCTTGCCAGTCCCCAGTTAAACCATCCAACCCATGCCAGCATGGAAAACAGATGTTAAACAATAATGATGATCTCTAAAGATGAGGTCCGAAACATTGTGTCATAGGCTACATAACATTTTTTTGTATGATTAACCTTTAAGAATTCAAAATAGCTAAAATATTCTGCTTCTTCTAGGTTTAAACTGTCCGGATCCAACATTTCACACCGACCCTACAATGTCATTCTAAAAATAAACAATCACATCATTGAAATTTCAAAGCTATAAGATAAACACATGATTAATTCAAGACAATGTGACTAAATAAGCATTTCATTTGACCGAGCAATCTGAATACTAAAGGATAAAATGTTTTAGAATATGGCACATTCGGTTCATATGTAACAATAACATGAATGGAGGGAGGGAGAAGGTTGACAGGGCAGAGCCCTTCGTGAACCAGCATTACCAATATGGTTGGAAATGATATTTTAGTATAAAATGTTATATTTCAGGCAAACAGGATAGTAGATGAAGAGGGTGATAATCCTGTTCACCCTGGGCTTCAGATGCTTTATTCAACCTACAAAAACTTAGCTGCCATGGCTCACAGACGCAATGATACTCACAGAGCTATCCAATATTTTCTGAAGGTAATTATTATATTTCCTTTATAAAATGTTTCCATTTTGAAAATACTGCCATTTAAATGACTATAGTTACGTTTTCTTTTACTTGATGGAAAGGTCTTTGTCAGCTTCGATAATTTAATTTTCACTCCACTGAAAAAAAAAAACCTGGTGACATTTTTACTTGTGTAAGAAACTAATATTTATAAACAATATGAGAGGTTGCTATGTGGATCCCTTGTATGCTAGAAATAGACATCAAACTGTCTTAACCACTAAATCTGTGTTCTCAACTTAGTAAGACGCTAGATGTTTACAAGCTAGACAAATGAAAAGGAATAAGCACAACACTTAATTCCATAGCTTAAGGTTTCGACAGGAACAATTCAATAATTGTCTGTGTGTCCTCAGTGAAATCGGTGCTGACACAACAATGGAACTGGCTACCACCCGTCTCCGTGAGAGGATACAAATGCATAGAGTTCCAATATCATGTCTTTTAACTTCGATTCAAACGCCCTTGTACTAGCGCTCTAAGCCTGAAAATAATTGCAATGAATGATCTTCAGCAGTGAATCAACTGGCGAGAGAACACAAATATTTGAAATTAAATAATAAGAATAGAAATTAATATTATTAAACAATATTATTAAATCATATCAATTTCAATTAGCGGTCAGCATACTTAAAAATGTCCGAGGACCGTGAATTCTATTTAAATATAAACAATATGAGAGGTCGCTATATGGATCCCTTGTATGCTAAAAATAGAAGTCTAACTGTCTTACCACTAATATTTAGTTATTTGAGTTTATTACATTTGTGTTTATAATTCCGTAATTTTTATTCCAGGCTGTAACAATTGATGAAACTGAAGTAACAGTTTGGTATAAAATTGGCCTCATTGCTCTTGAAATTCATAACTATCAACTGGCAGCTTACTCTTTTCAGCAGGTTTGTCCCCCCGCCTTCTCGCTCTCCTAAATTATATAAAAAAACAAAAATTCCTATTCTGTTTTTTATCTTTTCAAATATTTTAAGACTTAGCATAAGATACAATTTTTCAATTTTTTAAAATTCTGTAATATTAATAAATTTCATAGGTGCATGTGTGATTAAGAATTGCTTCCCAACCATATGGTTTCAGGTTCAGTCCTGCTGTGTGGCACTTTGGGCAAGTATCTTTTATTGTATCCCCAGGCCAACCAAAGCCTTGTGAGTGGATTTGGTAGACAGAAACTAAAGCCACCCTGTCATTTGTGTGTAATGTTTGTGTCTCTTTGTCTTGACATTGTGTGAATATTCTAAATGAATGTCATTTCCAATATTCTGCAAAAACATGTCTGGCCATGGGAAAATATTACCTTTTTTTGGGAAATAGGTACAGGTTGGTGATGAAAAAGGCATCTGGTTGCATAAAATCTGCCTCAGTAAATTTCATCCAACCCATACAAGCATAGAAAAGTAGACATTAAAATGATGATGATGATGAATACTAATAAATCTCTTTTTTTTCAAAATTTAGGGTCTTAATTGCAACAAAAACCATTGGCCATGCATGGACCACCTGATCACATCCCTCTATGTATTGAATGATTATTGGAGTAAGTATTTGTTTGTGTTTTTTTAATCATATTTAGAGAAATTTGATATTTTTTGTGTTTCCATTAAAATTCTTACTCTGGATGTTCTTATGAAATTTGCTTCATAACCACATGATTCTGGGTTCAGTCCCACTGCATGGTTCCTTGGGCAAGTGTCTTCTATTATAGCCTGAGACTGACCAAAGCCTTGTGAGTGGATTTGAAAGATGGAAACTGAAAGAAGCCCATCACACACACAAGCGTGTGTGTGTCTTTTTGTCTCCCACCACATCTTGATTTACAGTGTTTTTGTGTTTGCATCTTTGTAACTTGGCAGTTCAGCAAAAGAGCCCAATAAAACAAGTAGCAGGCTTAAAATTTTTTTTTTTTTTAATGAAGAACTGAGGTCAATTCATTCAGCTAAAAATTCTTCTAGGTGGCACCCCAGTATCTCAATTCCCCAAACTCCTGCTCTAACTAATCACTTCAGGTCTATGTACAAAACACTGCAATGCTTTCTCCAGTCTTTGCCTTGTTTGTCCTTCTATCTTCTGACCCTTGGCATAAAGCCACCTGCCCCTCCTCTAATACTTTCCCCTTCCACCCTAAGTGGGAGTTTTCCCTCCTTTCCTCTTTTCCCTGTCCTTTTTATGTCTTACAAGTTACTTAGCAACGTCACAAGAGTTGGTGCCACATAAAAAGGAGCCAGTATACACTGTGAAGTAGTTGGCATTTGGAAGGGCATCCAGCTGTGGAAACCATTCCAGAGCTGACACTAGAACTTGGCACAGTCCTGCGGCTCTCTGAATCCTTTGAAACTGTCCAACCCATGCCAGCATGGAAGACGGATGCTATATGATGATGATGATGATGATGATGACTTGACATTTCTCTAGAACTCTCTCTAAGATGACAGGAAACTTATTATTATTATGCCCCATTATCCACTGCAAGGACCACAAACATTACCAGTCAATTTCTCTCTTTGCAGCTTGTCTGAAATATATTGGGTCTGCTCTTGAAAAAGATGCAGAATACATGAAAGCAATTTCTTTTCGAGATCAAATATTTTCAGAACAACCTTCTTTGCGAATGGAGTCCAAGATGTTCTTTGCTAACTGGTAAATATTCGATGTTTTGCAGCATTTTACTTTCTCTCTTAGCAACTCCACTATTGTCAGTGTTTTGTTTGTTCCCTCTTTTTTTTTTTTTTTTTTTTTTGCCTGATTTAAATTCTAAAATGTATTCTTCAGTGATCCTCTGGTGCTGATGACTCATGCTGACAAAGAAGAAAAGAATGAGGTGAGGAACAGGCATTATTAGTTTGTTTTCATTCTTTTATGTTTTTAATAATTATTATTAAGAAAGATGGTGTGTTTACGTCCCTATAACTTAGCAGTTCAGCAAAAGAGACCATTAGAATAAATACTAGATTTACAAAGAACAAGTCCTAGGGTCGATTTCTTCGACTAAAGGCGGTGCTCCAGCTTGGCCACAATCAAATGACTGAAGCAAATAAAAGAATAAAAACTCAATATTATTAGCAAGATACCCAAACACTGGCACAGGCATGGCTGTGTGGTTAAAAAGCCCGCTTTGCAAGCTCATGGTTTTGGGTTCGATCCCACTGCATGGCATCTCAGGCAAGTGTTTTTTACTATAACTGTGGGCCAATTAATGATTTGTGAGTGGATTTGGTTGACAGAAACTGCATGGAAGCTCATTATATGTGTATTTGTTACCCTCCCCCATTGCTTGTTAGTTGGTGTTGGTTTGATTATGTCGCTGTAACTTAGCAGTTTGGCAAAAGACACTGATAGTATAAGCACCAAGCTTAAAAAGAGAATTAAGTACTGAGGTTGATTTGTTTGACTAAACTGTTCCAAAATGGTCCCCTAGCATGACTGCTCTCCAATGATTGAAACAAGTAAAAGATGAAAGATTGAAAATGTTTTTTTTTTTGTGAAGTTGTAATAAATAAAACCAAAAAAAATCTTCATTGAAATATTGTGTATTTCCAGTACATAAACGAAGCTCTGGAAATGAGGAAGATTCGTCGGGAATTAGCTTATGTTCCACCACCATCTCCACTCACTCTCCCAAAACCTATTCTAGAATATAGGTAAGTATTGACACCATGTCACCTCTTCACCATTATCCTCTTTCTTTTCCAACTGAGTAACCATGTGTCTCCTCTACAGCCAGACACCTGCTTCTGTCTCTCTCTATCATACTTTAACCTCTCATCACTTGGCATTAAGCCACTGCTCTCAATACAACCCTGCCCCCACTAAAACTTGGAGTTCCATTTTACTGTTCTAATTATACATATTAATTATCAGTCTTATTTTGTCTGTTATATATTCCATGAGGTTCTCTAGTTCCATTACATTAGGTAAACTTTCATATTGTATATATATATATATATATATATATATATATATATCCCAGTAGGTCTAACATCAACTACCCTGACAGTTCATTCAGTTCTTAGTTATTGTAATCGGTTAGTCCACTTTCAGTCACATGGGGGTGTTCAGGATTCTCCCATTAACACAAACCTAAATCAAAAAACTCATCATTTGTATCATTATGTCGTGGACTTAATAATAGTTTTTCGCTGATCATTATTAACCTTTAATTTCAGTTGGAAATGTGTCGGGGAATGTCTTTTAGCTTTGTATGATGAAATAGTCCACAGTGAACCACGAAAGGTATGTCTGAACTGATTTCAATTTTTACATAAACCAGTAAAACCAGATTGTTCTTGTCCCTGACTAATTCAGTAAATTCATCCTTTTGAAATTACATTATTGAACTTCATTGAGAATCCATGAATATTTGCATTCTTTTTTTTTTAGAAATTCTTTTTCCTAAATATGTATTGTTACATAATTCCTAAAAGTTTTATAAGTTTTTTTTTGTTTTGTGTTTTTTCTATGCTTCTGGAAAAATACTTCCAGCAAATTGAAATTATAAAATTAGTATTTACATGCTGTGATTGAGAAGACCCGGTAACTAAAGTGAGATCGCAGCCATGCATGTCCGGCCCAGTTAAGAGTACCCCTGATGCGTTATGCAATATGATATGCTTGAGACAACCTGTTGAGTCAAGTAAAACCAATATCATAGCTGTGGCCAGTGCCCCCTGACTGGCTCCTGTGCCAGTGGCACGTAAAATGCACCATCCAAACGTGGTCAATCCCAGGTCCGCCTGACTGGCTCCCTGTGCTGGTGGCACATAAAAAGCACCATCTGAATGTGGCCAATTCCAGTACCCCCCTGACTGGCCCCCGTGCCAGTGGCACGTAAAAAGCACTATCCAAATGTGATTGAATCCAGGCCCACCTGACTGGCTCCTGTACCAGTGGACACGTAAAAAGCACCCACTGCACACTCACAGTGTTTAGCATTAGGAAGGGCATCCAGCTGTAGAAACATTGCCAGATCAGATTGGACCCTGATGCAGCCGCTGGCTCTCCAGACCTCAGTCAAACCATCCAACCCATACCAGCATGGGAAATGGACGTTAAACAATGATGATGATTACGATTTAAAGATTTTGTAAGATGGCAAGCTAGTAGCATTTTGTCTGGCTTTATGTTCTGAGTTTAAATTCCACTGGAGCCAACTTCACTGTTCACCTTTTTCAGGTGTTCATAAAACAAGTACCATTTGAGTACTAGAGTCAATGCGATCGATGTACTCCCTTTCTTCAAGATCGCTGGCCTTGTACCAAAATTAGAATATTTAAAGATTTTTCAATATCAACAAAATTTCCCCTGTATCTAATTATTTGTTTTATTTTTGTTTTTTCTCTTTTTAAGAGTATGGGTCTTCATATAGATTTGACACCATATGTTAAAACCCCTAAACCTGCAAACGACAAAAATGTTGTTGAGGCACACGAGTCTAAAGTTCACAGTCCGAGTTCAAACCAAGAGGCACAGATGACTTCAGATGCTGGAGAGGGTGCAGCGGTGGCACCATCGTCTGAAGTTGCTGAAACGGCAGGGAATAGTGGCACATCCTCCTCTCCTACTGTACAGATGTCATCACCAAATCCCTCGGCAACAAACCGTAAGAATCTTCAGCTTTATTTCTTTCACTTCTAATTATTGGGACTATCATTTCAGTGTTTGAAATATTACTTCTACAGGAATCCAAGTTCAGTTGCACACCATTCTGTTCTCCTACTGGCGTACCTACACAAGTGCATGTGTCCTCCATCACCAGCCCTGACTTTGTTTTCTCAAGACTTCCAGAAAAATGGATGTTTTTGATAAAATTTTCCAGATATAGGTGCAGGAGTGGCTGTGTGGTAAGTAGCTTGCTTACCAACCACATGGTCCTGGGTTCAGTCCCACTGCATGGCACCTTGGGCAAGTGTCTTCTACTATAGCCTCGAGCCGACCAAAGCCTTGTGAGTGGATTTGGTAGACGGAAACTGGAAGAAGACCGTCGTATATATGTATGAATATATATATATATATATATATATATATATGTGTGTGTATGTATATATATATATATATATATATATATGTATGTGTCTGCTTGTGTGTCTGTTTGTCCTCCCCAGCATTGCTTGACAACCGATGCTGGTGTGTTTACATCCCCGTAACTTAGTGGTTTGGCAAAAAGAGACCGATAGAATAAGTACTAGGCTTACAAAGAATAAGCTCTGGGGTCGATTTGCTCAACTATAAAGGCGGTGCTCCAGCATGGCCACAGTGAATTGACTGAAACAAGTAAAAGAGTAAGAGTGAAGAGAGAGATATACTTAATTTGCTATATATTCCAAATATGTCGGAATTTGTTGTGAAAAAATGTTTCCCAGGGGTAGGGGGACAGTTTCAAAAATTCACGAGTCGACTTTGTTTCTTCATAACTTTCAGAATAATGAGTATCATGATTGATGATGATGATGTTCTTCCTTCTCTGTGTAGATACTCCTGAAGTTACAACAGCTATGGAAGTTGATGAAGCTGGGTCACGTAAGGTTCAGAAGCGAAAACGAAACACTGCTGTCGAAGAAGTGGCGTGTAAAAGACGATCCGCTCGTGTTGGTGTTTATTTCCTATTTCATTCTACTCTGCCTTGTAATATTTCTAATTTCTGGAATATCTAGCTATTTTTGTGTCTTGTCCTTATAAATTCAACCGTCTTTTATTTTCATTATTTGGCAGGTGCGTAATACCACCAGAAAAAAACAAGAGGAAAATGTAGATCTTGAAGACTTGCTCCTGAAATTTTTGCCATCCAGTTTATTGTAAATCTACTTTTAATTTTAATTTCTTTCTTAATATTTAAATTTTCATCCTTTCGGGGTCGATTAAATAAGTACCAGTTAATCACTGGGTCGATGTAATCAACGTAATCCCCTTGTTTGTCCCCTCTATGTTTAGCCCCTTGTGGGCAATAAAGAAATAAATATTAAATCTTTTTTTTTTATGTAAAATGTTTTTGCAATCACTTCCTTTGGGTTTTTTTTTATTATTTGATTTTTTTTTTTTTTTCTCTCACTTAAAGGGAAGCACGAGAGGAAGATGAAAGCAAAGCAAAAGAACAAAGTAGCCCTCAAGGTGTTTCATCTGCTGGTAATTTTTTTAATTTCTTATGTCTGAAAAAAAAAACAAACCTTAAAATTATTGAAATGTCATATTTACCTGTGTGTAAGTCTTTCCTTCATATACTTCCTCATTATTTTTCATTAGATTTTTAGTTTGCACCCAGTCCACGCTGTAAAGTGGTTGGTAATTGGAAGGGCATCCAGCTGTAAAAACCTTGCCAAAACTGACCTCACCTGTGCTTATGCCACATAAAAAGCACTCAGTCCACTCTGCTGAGTGTTTGGTGTTAGGAAGGGCATCCTGCTGTAAAATCTTGCCAAAACAGTCACATAAGTCTGGTGCAGGCTTCTGCCTGGCTGGCTCTTGTGAAACCGTCCCACCCATGCTAGCATGGAACACGGACGTTAAACGATGATGAATGTATACCTAGGGTTTTCAGATCTTATCCTTTTTCAAAGAACACTTGCAAGAGGATTTGTGAACAACTCTATATAGGATTGAGACATTCATTAATTGATGTTCTTAATGCCTGCAATATTTATCCGCAGTTAGGTGAACTTGGCCATTCTACCTATTCTAACATGGAAAAAAAAAATAGATGCAAACTAAAAAGAGTGGTGGATGGTAGAATTGGTAGAACAGCAGACAAAATGTCTTGCACTGTTTAATTATGTCACTCTACATTCTGAGTTCAAATCTATGACTGAGTTAACCCAAACACTTTATATGCCAATATGAAAGAAAGGCGAATCAGTTACCTGGGTTGGGATCAGAGCACAAACGTCACCATCATCATTTAATGTCTGCATTCCATGCTGCCATAGGTTGGGTGGTTCAACAAGATTCGATTGGCCTGAAGGCTATGTTGGTCTCCAGTGTCTGCTTTTGCAAATTTTCTACAGCTAGTTGCCTTTCCTAATGACCAACCACTATATAGAGTCTAGTGGATGCTTTTTTTTTTTGTGACACAAGCACTAGTAGAGTCACCTAGTAACTTGCAAGGCAAGACTCCTTCACAGAATTGGTTGGCGGGTGCAATATTGAAAGTTGTGTACCAAATAAATAATATGAAATATATTCAGATAAATGAACACAAGAAATTTGTTTTTTCTAGCTGGTAGCAGTGAATCATCTACCCCACTAGTTTTTGAGACTGAGGAGCAGCTTGTAAAGAAATTTTTGGAAGATTGTTTGGAAAATGGTGGAATCATTGATCTTATGGGTACATATTTAGTTCAATTAGCAGATGTAGGACATTTAAAATGGTAAGGAATTGTTTGCATTATTATTTCAACTCCCTATACTTTTCTGTATACAATGACTTCAAATAAACCTTTGTATACTAAGCCTTAAATTTCTATTTCCTTGCATTAATTTATTATGCTAATTCTTTAGCTAATTTGTTATGCTAGTTTATTACACTAATTCTTTAGCAAAGACTAGGTTGAAAGAAATTGATTCAATAGGCATGGCTGTGTGGTTAAGAAGTTTGCTTCTCAGTCACATGGATCCTGGTTCAATCCTGCACTGTCAAGGACAGTAGCTGAATTGTTAGAACATCAAATGGGATGTCTTGTAATGTCTGTTCTGGTTCCTTACATGCTGTGTTCATACGACCCTTAGAGATTCACATCCAGGGCTAATGATTCAACCACTATGGTGCAATCATCATCAACATCTTCAACAACAACCCCTGGACATATTTGATGGCATAAAAGACACACGGGCATATTAGACACCCCAATATCAGCAGTGCATATTCAGGGAATAAAGTTTTTAGTGCATTAAAATCTGTAATATAGGCCCCAGTTTGCATAAATAACCTGGGGGGATTTTTTATGAAACTTTGTGGGGCAGGGAGTGCATCTTTTATGCCCTCAAATACAGTAAACTATACTTAATAGAAGCTGATAAGGGAGAGGGTATCAAAGAAATACATTCAACTATTCCCTTGTTGACAGATTCCAATGACATTCAAAAGGTTTATCTGAAAACTATGTATTTTGATTCATATAAATTATTCTTTTATTCTGATGAACAGGTCTGATGAATTAGTAGACATATTCTTAAAAGTATATTCTGCTGTCAGGAAACACTTGAAATTACCTTCTTATTTATGGTAAGATATATTTTGATTGATTCCACCCGCCTCTTTTTTTTTTTTTTTTTTTACCTGAGCATCTAGTTGATCTGAGATGGGAAAAGCTAAAGAGAGATTATTTTCACTCTGTTCTTCATTTTGGAACCAGCCTTTTAACATTGAAGCTGCAAACAGCAAGGCATGTTAATAATTCTGAATGTATTGCTGTTATTGAAATCCTTGCGACAGAGACCTTTATGTTGTTAGTCACTTGTCCTACAAGAAAAAGCAGCCAAATTACCTACAAATCACACCCATCTATATTATGTACGTAAAGGATGTTAGGGGGCAAAATAGTCCCTGAGATTTAAAAAAAATAAATAAATCAATAAATAAATAAACGAAGTAGCCATGACATTGGGCTCAACATTAACAACAATCACCAACTTTACTATCTGGCTGGGAAAAAGATTGCTGTTACTTCTACTACTACTACAACATAATTTTCTCTTTATGAGACTTGGACACCATAAAGGTCAACATGGTTGGCTCTGCTCCTGCTAACTCATCTATCATGAAATAGGATTGGTACTGGTTTTCAGCCAGACAATGACCATCAGAATAATGTGTTCTCATCAAATGCTTATGTAAACATTATTCCAGTGCCTCCATTTTGCAACCATTAGTGTTATAGATTTATCAAATAAATTCACGAACAAAATGTTTTACAATAACCTGAACATTTTTTTTTTTTTTTTTTTTTGCCTGGTTAAATATGAATTTTATTTTAAAGCCATTTTGTAATCTCTAAACTGATTATTTATATTCCTTTAGCCCTGAAGAACCCGAGGACTATGTTCTAGAAATGGGCAAAGTACGTTTTTTTTTTTTTAAATTATTTCATATTCTTGAGTAGATTTGTTTAGCAAGTGATTTGATCTGAGAATCTGTGTTGATAAAAAAAATCAAGTGGATTGTGACAATTGTTGTAGCTATGAAAAGAACAACTTTGACTTTCATCTCTCAAGTGTCCATGAAGTACCAGTTAAATACTGAGGTCAGATTTAACCAACTAACCCCACCTATCGAAATTTCAGGCTTCATACTTGTATTAAAAGCACTATTATAGACCTGCAAGAACCTTGACATCGCCTTCCTGTATACCGGTATAAATATTCGAAGCTTTTTAATGTAGTTGTTAATCCTTCACGATTTTTGTGTTAGTTTGTAGTAGAGTGAGCCCTTTTTAAATATGCTTGTCTGTTAATTGTTTTGAGCCTACAGTGATGATACCTCATCACTACTTATCTCGCTTTCCAGTTCCCCCACTCTTCTAAAAGTGTTGAATAGTCATGTAGCTTCTCTACAGCAAGAAACTGGTTCTGCTCCATCCCTTTTCTTTCACACTTTACCGTTCTCTACTCTTTATTCTCCTAACATAAAGTTGCCTGCCCCAGCTCTTTGAGGTTTATAGTCTTGCAAGCTGCATGGCAACTTTACTAGTGCTGGTGTCACATAAAAGCACCCGGTACACTCTGTGAAGTGGTTGGCATTTGGAAGGGCATCCAGCTGTAGAAACCATATCAAAGCAGACATTGGAGCACGATGCAGTACTTGGGCCCATCAGATCCTATCAAACTGTCCAACCTATGCCAGCGTGAAGCATGGACATTAAATTATGTTGATGATGTCACCATAAAGCTGAGAATCTTAATATAACGGACACAACGGGAGATGAAGGAGAGGATTATCTTGAGAGGAATTAAGAACATTTTAATTCAGTGATACAAAAGACATATCAACAATGTGAATTAGAATGGCATAATAAACACATTTTCTGCTTCTATTTTCAGATGGTGCTTGTATGGGCTGAACTCAAGTTAGATCAATGGCTGATGAAAAAAGCAAAAATCAAAGCTCCTATGAATTCTTCAAATAAGTATGTATATTTTCATCACCTCTTAATAACTACTTCTGAATTATATATACCTATATTATAGAGATAATTACTGGGTTATTTTTGTTTGTTTTTTTGCATTATTCTGTTTAAAATCTGTTTTGTTTATATGAACAAGCCTTTTGTTTACAAAGGTTGCACAGCATGTTTTTGTGGTGCACTGCAAATAACAACACCCTTAGCAAAGCCATTGTTTACAGTCTGTTAACAGACACACACATGTAAATGAGGGAATTACAAGTTCTCTCTCTCTCACATACACATGGGGAAGCTTCTTTCAGTTTCTGTCTACTGAATCCACTTATGAGGTATCAATCAATGTTTTGTTTCACTTTATCATGTTTCTTTGTGTCCTGATTTTAATTTGCAACAGCTTTAAACGGGTTATTGGGGGGGG
>NC_068991.1:7865495-7869080 GCF_001194135.2 Octopus bimaculoides | reverse complement strand
TTCATTTGGATTGTTTACTGTTATTGTTTTTCTTTTCTTTTATCCCCCCCCTTTTTTTTTAAAGAGTGGTGACCGAAGGTTAATGGCTATTATTGAACCAGTTGTGAGTTTCTCCAAAACATGCCATGCTACCATCTCTTTAACCATCATCTGTAGTAGCAACAGCATCATTTGATGATCGTGTTCTATTCTAGCATAGGTTGGATGGTTTGACAGGATATGATGGGTCCAAGGACTACATCGTGCTCCAGTGTCTGCTTTGGCATGATTTCTACAGCTGGATGCCCTTCCTGCAGCCAACCAGCACAGGTGCTTTTATGTTGTATCTAGACAAGTGCTTTTTACTTGACACTGGCAGGAGTACTTCTCACCTAGAACCAGCATGAGTGCTTTACACGTGACGCCAGCACAAGTGCCCTTCATGTGGCACCAGCACAAGTGCCCCCCCACATGGCACTAGCACAAGCGCCCCTCACATGACGCTTGCACAAGTGTGTCCCCCATGTGGCACTGGCACAAGTCCCCACCCCACCCCACATGGCGCTACAATCCTGCAAGACAAAAAGGAAAAGAATAATTTACATAAATAAATTGGTGGTATTCGTTTATGTTGTATCAAAAACATTTGTATTTCAATATCTTTTCTTCAACCAGCATTTTGGCTGAAAGCAAGGTTCTGTACACTCCTAGGAGAAATAGATGAAGCATTTGACTACTTTGATAAGGTGAGTTATGCTTTGATCTTCTCAATTGAAGTTATTTGTATTTTTCAAAGTGTCATCTACATGACCTTCTTCAATGTGATGAACAAGTAGGAAGATACAACGCCAATGCTTCTGTTTTAAATGTTACAGAAGCCAGTCATTAATCACTTATGCTTTTTACCATATGTTTCTATTATCAGTTTATTCATAAGATGTTTTCATGATGCCTTTTGTTTTCTTTTTACTCAGGTATTACAGTATCTAGCATACGCTGAAGAGAATATATCTTTATCCAGGGTCCATTTACCCAACTGCCACATGGATGAAATCATTTCAGCAGGTAAGTCAGCATTCACTAAAAACATGCCTATATATATATATATATATATATATATATACATACATGTGTGTGTGTGTGTGTATATATATATATATATATATATATATATATGAAGGGGTACTGAAAAGTTCCTGGCTTTAAGGCAAGGGTCTCCAAAGTGGTCAATATCAACTCCTGGGAGTGGGAGAGTCAATGAGACTATTCAAGGGATCGATGATCTAAAAAAATTTCGGGCCTTGTGCCTAGAGTAGAAAAGAATATTAAGACAACAAGCTAGCAGAAACGTTAGCACACCGGGAGAAATGCTTAGCAGTATTTTATCTGTCTTTACGTTCTGGGTTCAAATTCCGCTGAGGTCTACTTTGATTTTCATCCCTTTGGGGTCGATAAATTAAGTACCAGTTGCGTACTGGAAGTCAATCTAATCGACTACTCCCCAACTCCCTCCAAATTTTGGGCCTTGTGCCTAGAGTAGAAAAATATATATAACAAGGGCACTAAGAAGCACTGCAGTGGCACTCTCAGTTCAGGGACCAGGTCACAGCTGGTGTAGCAAACAGTTTGACATCCAGCCCATGCAAGCATGGAAAAGTGGGCAGTGGCTGTGTGGTAAGTAGCTTGCTTACCAACCACATGGTTCCAGGTTCAGTCCCACTGCGTGGCATCTTGGGCAAGTGTCTTCTATTATAGCCTCGGGCTGACCAAAGCCTTGTGAGTGGATTTGGTAGACGGAAACTGAAAGAAGCCCGTCGTATATATGTATATATATGTGTGTGTGTCTCTGTGTTTGTCCCCTCAACATCGCTTGACAACCGATGCTGGTGTGTTTACGTTCCCGTAACTTAGCAGTTTGGCAAAAAGAGACCGATAGAATAAGTACTAGGTTTCCAAAGAATAAGTCCTGGGGTCGATTTGCTCGACTAAAGGCGGTGCTCCAGCATGGCCGCAGTCAAATGACTGAAACAAGTAAGAGAGAAAGAGTGAGAGTTAAAACAACAATGATGTATGAATGAAGCGTGGACGACTGTGCACTCCTAACCTGCTGTCAGTAATTTCAAATGGGAGTGACGATTCCATTCTTGCAGGTCGTTGCTTGAGAAGAAGTTAAATAATTAATATTGTGATGTTCAGATATATACCAGTCATTACTGATGGGGAAATGTTTTACTATTTCAGAGAAAGTCAAGAAACAACAAGATTTATTGAAGCGTTGCCAGTCACTTGAGAAAACCCAGAAACTGTATGAGTGTGAAGAATATGCTGAAGTCGTAGATCTGTTGAAGTTAACATTCTCAGATCCTGTTGACAAACCCAAAAGAAATGTACTTGTTACAACTTCTGCTGAAGTAAGCTTCTTCTTTTGCAGTATTTCTTAAACTATTTTGTACCTTTATATATATGTTTTCAGGGTGTTTGTTCATGGAATTACTGCGGGTCCGGCAAGAGGTATTTCAGTTATGTATGGGTGGCTCTTAAGTGTGGAAGGTTAAGGAGAAATGAAGGGTAAGTGCCACGCATTGAAGTGGGTCTTATTGGGGGTGATGGCAAGTAGGTAGCTGATGTATAAGAATGTTGTGGGGAGAACCCTTTATCCTGAGGAATGCTTCAGTTGACAGTGTAGGTCAGAAAGGGCTCCATCAGTATATACTACAAGGGTCTGACTTGACTGAGCCAAAAATACAAGGAATAGATGCAGGAAAATTTGGTTGGAATGTTTACCCTAGAATTGAGCTCCACTAAAGGTACTAACGATGGTGTCAATCTGAGCAGGGATGTTTTACCTGCCTGAAGTGTGTGTGTGTGTGATTTTATACGGGTTTCTGATGTTTGTTATTCTATTTAAATCCTAAATTCTTTTCTTTATTTGCGTATTTTCACAGCTTCTAGAGGCAGGTATAGCAATTCCTGACAGACGAGCTCAGTTACAGCTGATGATGGATTCTTTATCAAAATTAAATAACCCTCAGGTAAGGCATCAATATAATTGACTTGAGTGGTTAATAGACCATAATACCTACTCAACCGACCATGTCATCATCAAAAAACAGACATTTAAACAATAACTTAGAGTACCTTTTGCTTGATAAGAAGATAGTTTTGCATATTTGAATATGCTAATCACAGGACTATTTCCTTTACTCACCCAAACTCTACAGTCTCTCTCTCTCCCCCTCTTCCTTCCTTCTCTCCCTCCCCTCTCTCTCTCCCTCTTCTTTCCCTCTCTCTCCCCCTCTTCTTTCCCTCTCTCTCTCCCCCTCTTCCTTCCCTCTCTCTCTCCCCCTCTTCCTTCCCTCTCTCTCTTTACAGTGATATATCCTAACTGGAAACATTCTATAATTGTTTATCTCTTTGCTATCCCAATTTATTTTATATATATATATACATGTATATATATATATGTATGTGTATGTATATATATGTATGTGTATGTATATATATGTATGTGTATGTATATATATGTATGTGTATGTATATATATGTATGTGTATGTATATATATGTATGTGTATGTATATATATGTATGTGTATGTATATATATGT
>NC_068991.1:7858362-7865220 GCF_001194135.2 Octopus bimaculoides | reverse complement strand
AGATAGAGAGGTATAGATATAATAATTGATATGTGAAATACTTTTATTTTTCAGAAATATGTTTTGTGGGGTGAAGTTGTATTTAACGAGAGTCTGCAGATGTACAGAGAAAGTAATTCTCACACCGTTAAAGATGACTGGATTGCTTTTATGATTCAGCTTTTCGCTGGAATGGATGAGTTCGTATATTCTTTTAACTTGCTCAATTTCTATGTATTTTTGGCAATCATCAACATGGCAGATTTTACATAGTTTAAACATTCATTAACAATACAATTATATTTTTCCCTGTAGTAAAAGCTTATAAGTTTTAATTACGTCTTGTATATTGGTTGGTACTTTATTTATTACCCCCAGAGGGATGAAAGGCAAAGTTGGTCATGGAGTTTGAACTCAGTATAAAGAGTCAGAACAAATACTGGAGCCATTATTAATAATATAGTTTAATGAATTTTTTTCCTAACACTAAAGCAGAATTATATCATCATCATTTAACATCCATGTTTCATGGTGTGACAAAATCCATTTTACAGCATATACTGAGTGCTTTTTTCAAGCTACCAGCACCACTGAGGTCTCCATGCAAAACTACAAACCCAAAACGGAAGCTTGGGGTTGGTGGAGGGGGAAGCTTTATGTTAGAAGATGAGGGTCTAAAATAGGAGAAGCGTCGGGAAGCTTTAAAAATTAACACAGGAAAGATATTTAAAACAAAGTAGTATTTTAATATTTTTTGGTTATTTTCTTCTTTGCTTATTGTTTTTTTTATTTTATGTTTTCATTGTTGTCCTTTAAAATCTTCTGTCTGTAACTTCTGTTTCCATTTTGTTTTGTAGAGCTATCCTAAATGAACCATCAAGCATAAAAGAACTAACTCCAGCCTGTACTCTACGGATTGCTAAAAATTTAATTAGAGTGATTTCAGATTCTGTTGATGTACCAGAGTACGCTACTGATATGCCTATTCCTACAGTTTTACCGTGGAAATTGCTGTATCACATTATCAGAAAGTTAGTGCTTTTTAACAACACTTATTTTGTTAAATTAGTAATTATTCAAGTTACAGTGTACATTTTTGTATACTGCAACACTTTGCTATCTGTGCTGCGTGTGTGTTTTTCCCCTCTCTGTTTCCTTATGTATGCCATCATACTGATGTCTACCAGGAACTCTGCTGCATCCAAAATCTTCTCATTAGACTGATTTATAAATCTTCTGATTGATTAAAGTTATTGTCAATATGCATGTTAATGGTTTTTTAATGAATTTTTCACAATTTAAAATGAAAGATTAAAAAATAGCAGCACACTGGTTGACTCTTTTGATACTAACCTGTCCAAGACTACTCCTGGTCCTATGATACAAACTTCTAGTTCTAAGATGATATGCACCAGAGGTTCTCAACTATTTTTTACTGATGGACCTTTTGATTCCTATTTTACTCAGTGGTGGACCCTCATAGCCATTCGATGTCTAAAAACTCCCTATTATACTTTTATGATTAAAATATTTTTAGGAATTTTATAAAATGTTTAAATATTTTATGTTTAGTAGAAATGTGGTTAGGATTCCTGGCTTAAACCCAGGCAGCCTGTGTTCGATTCCCGGCATGGGAATTTGTTATTTCCACTCACTTATTTATTTTTCCTAATATTTTCGTTGTGTCTTGCAACCTTTTCAATAGTCGTTGAGAGTCAATAACTATTGAAAAGGTTGCAAGACACAAAGAAAATTTTAGAAGAAATAAATAAGTAAATGAATGGAAATTGAACTGGTGAGTGTGTTAAATAATAAGACACTAAAAGAAAATGACTATCTCAGACAATAAAATAGTCTTCAACACACAAATTCACGTAAAGAACCGTGCAAACCAAATACAAAAACGAAATAGTAATATATATATATATATATATTCTTACAAGGAAATTCATTCCAAAGCCATCCATCCTTTGGAGAATTGACATAGTTCTAAAATCATCTATTCTGAAGTAGATTTAGTTTAGTTCATGAATCATAATTTTCTTGTAACTTGTAAGAATGGCACGAATATTTATTTGTACAAGTATTTACGCAAACAGTTTTTCTCTGTACTGCATTTGAGAATGTTGAATTGTTTTATTAATTTTCCATTTGAATCTTTACAGTGAAGAATCTAAACTCCACTCAACTCAAGCAGCGAATAAATCTGAAAGTGAAATCTTAGATAATTCTCTGAGCTCATCACTAATGTTGCTGAATGTGGCACATGATTACCTGGGCAGGTGAGTAATGTCTACTTATTATATTGAAACCATATATTTATAACAATGGGGTATAGTATTTGTTCCCACTGTGTGGCATTGTGAGGAGATGTCTTCTATATCCTTGGGCTAACAGATGCCTTGTGAGTGGAATTTGTAGATAGAAACTGTAAGAAGCTTGTTATATATATAGTGAAGGTACTTGCTTCAGTGGTTTGGGTATTGAACTCATGACTATATATATAGGGTGAAGTCATGGCCATTGCCGGTGTCATGTAAATGGCTCCCATGCTGGTGGCACATAAAAACTACCTGTGACACTCTTGGAATGGTTGGCGTTAGGAAGGGCATCCAGCCATAGAAACCATGTCAAATCAGAGTGGAACCTGGTGCAGCTCTAGTCAGACCAACCAGCCCATGTCAGCATAGAAAACAGGTATTAAATGACGATGGTGATTGTTATATGTATATGTGTGTGTGTGTGTGTATATACGCTTGTCTTGACATCATATGATGGTTGTAAATGAGCATCACCATCATAACAAGCGATGTTGTTCATTTCCAGTCCCTCATGAAAAATTGTGTCTGGCCATGAGAAATAATACCTTGCTGGAAAACAAGTGAGGATTGGCAACAGGAAGGGCATCCAGCTGTAGAAAAGTCTACTTCAATAATTTCTGTACAAGCATGGGAAAATGGCTGTTAAACGATGAGGAGGAGGAGGATGGCTTAGATTTCCAGATATATTATTGTGGTAGCAGGGTTGCTTTCTTATTCATAATTAAAACCTTAATGAATGTATCGTGTAGTTTTAATTATTATGATTTATTTTCCCAGACATTCCTGGTGCACGAGATCAGATGGAGAACTTTTAGTGTTTTTTATGTCCGTTATCAAAGAGGAAAGAGCTCATTATCCCGAAGATGCAAAGCATGCATTCAAAGATGAACTTGACCAAGCCTTTGAGCAATGTATTTATTGTTTATATGGACATCCAACTAAAAAAGGCAAATCCAAGTATCTTCAAGACCACAATGCTTTACAGGTAAATGTTCAAAATATTAGTAAGCAAATGTGTTTATGTGTGTGTCTGAAATATATGATCTATGTCTTAATATCCTGTCCAAACTAACAAGAGGTGGATGGTAAGACATTAGAAGGATAAGTTATCAAACCAGGAGGCAGTGGGAGGTGATCTAGTGTGAGCATACTTGGTAGAAACAAAGATTGATAAAACTCAGACAGCAAACGCAAAATCTGTGGAAAAGGAGATGAAAGTATCAACCATCACTTAAGTGAATGCTGTAAGCTAGCACAAAAAGGGCATCAGTGCAGGCATGACTGTGTTGGTAAACGGTTGCATTGGGATGTCTGTCAAGTGTGTGGATTTGAAGTAGCAGAAAAATGGTGGGCCAGAGGTTGTGATGGTGAATGATGATTACAGGTTTTGTGGTCTTTCTCCATAAGGACTGACTATACTGTTAAAGCAAGGAGACCAGATATGATTGTAGAGGTCAAAAGAAACAACAGTATAAGATCATTATAGACTTTGTAATACCAGATTATAACAGGCTGAATATCAAACAAATTGAGAAATATCGGGATCTAGCCAGAGATGAAGTGATTGTGGAAGACGAAGGTGATAATTCCTGTGGTAATTGGTGCACTTGGCACAACAGCTAGACTGCTGGAGGATATGGAATCGACATGCACAAAATTTCAATCCTCTATTCTGCAAAACTCCTAATATTCTACTCATAAAAAGTAACATGTTGGATGGTTACTTATAATTAATATCAAATCAATTAATTTAATCTACTTGGCTCCGTTATCACAGTAATCATGTAAATTTCCAATTACCTTTTATTAATTCAATTCTATAGAACACTCAGTCAAATTTTACTTTGAAAATTTCATTTTTCAGTGTTTGTAAATATATGCAATTGTAAATTTCCAATTTGGTTCACAACTGTTTCGCTTATTTCAGATTAATCTGAACTGGGAAATGTCTCAAGTATTGTTCGATTACTTTAAACCTAAGACCGTGCCAGAATTTGACAGTTACAAGACTAGCACTGTATCAGGAGAGGTAAATTATGTTTCTTTCTTATGGTTTTTTGCAATGTGAAGAAGTATAATCATGACATTAACACACCACAGATTACATATATATGGTTGGTAAGCAAGCTACTTTACCACACAGCCACTCCTGTCCCTATGTTTGAATATGCATTAAAGGTACTTGACTTTCAATGGCTTAATCCATTTAACAGTAAATCTATTCCAATCTGAGCCTCGTACATTACTAATATCTTAATTTATGAAATATCAATTTGTTTCTAATTACTGTTTGTCACAAAAATAATGTAATTACTTAATGTATTCGACACTACACTTTTTGACAATTATTTCCTATTATTTATTTATTTCCAATTCATTTTTATATTCACAATGCAATTATAATTATTTGCTGCTTTTTAATCATTGAAGCTGGAGAATTTAGCCCGAAGAATCACTTTGTTGGTACCAAAGGAAAAGAATCCAGGTATATTTTGATTTCCACTTCCTCCTCTAAACATTTCCCTCTATTTTACCTGCTTGCTTATATTCTAATAGAGTGTGTTTGGGAAGTCTTATCTGTAATTGTATAACATTAAAATATTCAAGTACTGCTTCTCTGATGAGAAATCTAAGTCCTTAAGATATAACTGGCATGTTAAGAATATTAGGCTTCCATGGTGAGTGCTAGACTAAATCCTACTTGTATTGATTTGACGATATAGGCATAGCTGAATCACGACGTTACAATCTTAAGTTAATTAACCTTTTAGCACTTAAACCAGCTATATCTGGCCCAAATATTTTACCTGTCTTATGTTCATACTGGTCAGATCCGACCTCTCACGTCTACCCTACAATGTCATTCTAAAAATACACAATTACATCATTAAAATTTTGTAGCTACATGGTAATGCATGGTTAATTCAAAACAATGCGAATAAATAAGCATTACATTTGAATGAGTAATCTGATTGCTAAATGGTTAAATGCCAATTTTCAGTATTTTGTGGTTCATGAGGCTAATGCCATTTTTTTTTTCCTATAAATTTGTAAGTTTATTTTGATTGATAACTATTTTATTCCATTTTCTTTTGTAAGCTAATACATACGAGTCTGTCCTCGCCTACATCGAAGGACAACACAACGATCCACCATTTATACCTCCTGATAAACCTGTCACAACGTACGTACAAATATGTTATTACTTAACTTTTTTTTTTTTACATACTTTGTTACATCTTATCAAAGCTAAGCTAATTATAAATATAATCTACGTAAAATTTTTGGTAGATTACTATAGTTCAATTTATCCATTCGTATCAATACACAAAACATTCTATGAATCTTTAAGATATTCAAAGAACTACATTCTATTAATTTTATTTCTAGAGTAAAATATTTCGAAATTGTTTTTTTTGAAAAACTACTTGATCTCAGTTTCATTGTATTTTTTTTAGTGCTATTGTCAAAGAGCTGTTTTACCTACTGGCTGATTATTATTTCAAGAACAAAGAGCAAGTGTAAGTTTCTTTTGTTTTTTGTTGTTGTTGTTGTCTTTTAATTGCAAACCAACTACTAGTTTCTACTACTATTTCCCAGACAGTTTTCACCACCATCCTCTTCCTCTTCCAACTCATCTGTGATATGTATAATAAGTCAGAGAAGTACTCTCAAATTTTAGGACTCATAGCTGGTCTCCATAGTACATAAGTGATGGAAATCACAACATTCCCTAACTCTGTCCATCACAGAGTTCACTGGAACAATGTTAAATTGTTTTACTCAAGAATACAATGCACTGCCCAATCTGTGAATTGAAACCACAATCTTGCAACACCCTAATCAATAGGCTACATGCCTTTACAACATAGATAATAGCCTAATTTTTCTATAGTTTTGATACATTTCTATTATTAAATTTTAGATATTTTCTGTTGCCACTGTAAAAACTGTGCCTTTACAGTTTAAAAACTACTGGCAAAAATTATTTATGCACCTTTTTTTTCCTTTTCTTTCCAGGAAAGCAATTAAGTTCTATATGTTGGATATTTGTGTGAATCCTAACCGACTAGACTCTTGGGCTGGAATGAGCCTTGCACGTATGAGTCGGTTAGAGCAAAAGTTGAATTCGGTAAATGATTTTTCCATGTTTGTCTCGTTTAATTTTTAAATCTCTCCTGAATGTATAAATGTTAGAATGTAATTCTTTTGTTTTCTTCTCTTAACTTTGCCAGAATGTTTATTTGAAAAAAAAAAAATCCCTTAACCCTTTAGCATTTAAGCCAGCCATATCTGGCCCAAATATCTTATCCATTTTACGTTCAAAAAAGCCAGATTCAGCTTCTCAAGCCTACACTACAATGTCATTCTAAAATACACCATCACGTCATCAAAACCTCAAAGCTACATGATAATGCATGGTTAAAACATGTGAATAAACAAGCACTCCATTTGACAGTAGTCTGAACACTAAAGGGTTTTAATATTTATCCTTTTTAGAATGATTCTTTCTTACTTGAGCAATCCACTTCTAGAATGCTGCCACAGCTTGCATATA
>NC_068991.1:7855797-7857945 GCF_001194135.2 Octopus bimaculoides | reverse complement strand
GTATATATATATATATATATATATATATATACATACATACACCTGTCCCGCCACATATAAAGCACCTATGTATATACGCCTGTCACATATAAAGCATATATATATATACATATATATATATATATACACACACACTCACACACACAACAGGCTTCCACACAGTTTTTATCTACCAAATTCCCTCTCGAAAAATTGGCTGGCCTAGACCTAAAGTAGAAGACACTTACTTAAGGTGCTCACAGTGGGAACTGAACTTGAAATGGTGTGATTACAAAGCAAGCTTCTTAACCACACAGCCAAGCCTACACTTATTATATTACAGAAACATGTTTATTTCCAGAATCTTTTTCTTTTTGTCTGGCTCACGTTTTTGCTAATGGATTCTTTTATCATTTGACTTTACAGACTGAACTTCGAATGGACCAGGCAATTTACAAACAAGCCATCGCATCGCTACGCTGCTTCACGCGGGCCGTGGAGATTGACAGCAACAATGCCAAACTATGGATAGAGTACGGCTCGCTTGCCTACCAGCTGCACTCTCATGCTGCTCGACAGCTCAAATTGGTGAGACTCTATTTGTCTAATTTATCTTTTACTTGTTCCGGTTACAAGACTGTGGCCATGCTGGGGCACTGCCTTGAAGGGTTGAGGCAAACAGATCAACCATGGTACTGTTTTTTTGGTGTTGCCATCCGGTTTCACCAGTCCTCAGTCAAATCGTCCAACCCATGCTAGCATGGAAAGCGGACGTTAAACGATGATGATGATGATGATGATTAAGTCTAGTACCTATTCTATCAGTTTCCCTTGTTAAACATCCAAGCTACAGGGACATAAACAAACCAACACCGGCTGTCAAGTGATGGGGGAAGGGTAACAGACACAACTACACATACATGTAGATATGTATGTACGACAGACTTCTACAGTTTCCCCTCTGCCAAATTCATTCCCAAGGCATTGGTCGACCTAGGGCTATACTAGAAGATGCTTGCATTAGGTGCTATGCAGTAGGACTGAACCTGAAACCATGCAGTTGCAAAGTGACTTTCTTAACCACACACTCATGCTGGTACCCTGATAGTAAAATCAAAATGTGAAGGTGCATGGCTCAGTGGTTAGAGCGTCGAACTTACGATTGTGAGTTTGATTCTCGGACCAGGCTGCATGTTGTGTTCTTGAGCAAGACACTTTATTTCATGTTGCTCCAATTCACTCAGCTGTAGAAACGAATTGCGACATCACTAGTGCCAAGCTGTATCGGCCTTTGCCTTTCCCTTGGATAACATCGGTGGCATGGAGAGAGGAGGCTGGTATGCATGGCCGACTGCTGGTCTTCCATAAAAACAACCCTATGCGTTTACCAGTGAGTCGACTTTCTGTCCACGGGAGCCAGTCAGTAGCCATTTGACAACCAGTGTTGGTATGTTTATATCCCCGTAACTTAGTGGTTCAGCAAAAAGAGACCAATGCAATAAGTACCAGGCTTTAAAAAAATAAGCTCTGCAATCGATTTGTCTGACCAAAACCATTCTAGGTGGTGCTCCAGCATGGCTGCAGTCAACTGACTGAACAAGTAAAAGAAGGTAAAGAACCTTTGTGTAAGAGTAATTGATTTGTACAACACTTTGTTTTTGGGTTTTTTTATTTGTTTTAGATGCATTGGTTCCCACTCAATGATGAGATGTACCAGATAGCAACAGCTAGCAACAAAGAAATGCTGCTGATTGCGGCCAACTGTTATAAAAAAGCTAGTGAGTGTGAAATGGAGGGAGGTCATAGTGAAGAATGGTTATATTACTACATGATGGGTAAAGTGTGTGAAAAGATGAGAAAACCTGCCCATGAATACCTGGAACACTATAAAGAGGTAAAAGGCATTACAAAAATTTCACATAAAAAAAACATGTGTCTATGCAGGACATGTCTGTGTGGAATGTCCTGCATTTCATTCCTATATTCAATGCAGTAAGATGCAGAGCATCGAGCTATGGTATATAGGCCAGTATACAGAATGCGAGCAGTGTAATAGTATGAGTAAAATACAGAAAACATTTGGTATTTTATGCTTTATAAAGCATACATGTTTCATCAAATTAACTGCCAGGATTACATAACTGTTTGTTGAATTTACACAAGTATATA
>NC_068991.1:7849608-7855787 GCF_001194135.2 Octopus bimaculoides | reverse complement strand
ATATACACATATATATATTTTGGGCACTTGACACTCGTCTTTATTTTTTTCTAATCACTGAAGAGGTGTATTCATAAGATTATATAATTTTCAATAATTGTGTAATTTTGGCACTTAATTTGAAACTCGTGTATGTTTTATAAAGCGTATGTATGCTACCATTTTAACCTCATAACAGCTGTGAGGATAAGGTGCTGTTCACAAGTTCAAACTGTATTCTTACAGCCATTGTGTATGTAGCTGAGCAGCTATTAACTTTTTACAAAGCTCAGGTGAAATGCACAATGAATGCTACTGTACACACACATGATCCAAGCTCCTCTCTGAGCTACCTATTTAATATTTCAACTGATCTGATGAACATGGATCTAAATACATTTTATAATTCTATACTCCTGATTCAATTCCAGGCTGCTCATCACCTTCATGAAGATTTTGCTGCATATCCTAAGAAGATAAATTATGTGGTTAGCCCACCTCATCTAGCTGTGGAATCACTTGAAGTATGTTGGATATTTACATTTCCTCATGTTTGTTTTTATACACACAATGTTGTTGAATTATTTTTTTTATTTCGGTCAAATCATAAAAGCATTTTGTTTAATATTATTATCCAACTCTAAGTACATATCAATTTGGGTGGGTAATCTTCTATTGAGAAATAGAAAATAGCTTTTGTTTTATTTAACACTTAAAACAAGCGAAGTGTTAAACTTATAAAGCTAGATCCTATAAAAGGTTACATGTTGTTTTAAATTTAGCAACATTTTTTAAAATCACTTTATCCTTGCAATTTTCTCTGATGTTAAATTCATGTATAAATCATCTGTCAGTAAATAATTGTTATTCTATTTCACTCTTATTTACAAATGTGGTTCATTAATTTTATTGTATTTTTTCTTAATAACTTCTTTCTTTTTCCTTCTCGGTATCAGTTATTCTATCGACAACATGTTGCCATATTAAAAGAACTGCTTTTCAAGAGCGCTGAAGAACTTGATTTAGATTATTTTGAACAATACATGATAGAGGTTGCCAATGGACCATTTGCTAATCAAAGGGAGAAAAGACATCAGCGTCGAGAAAAGTAAGCATCTCTTTCTTTTGACTAAAAAAATCTTGGGATTTAATAATATTTAAGTTATAAAGTTGAATAGTTGAGGAAAATTAATAATATTACATTTGAAGTGGACATGTTGATAAGAAATACTGGTTTTGTATAGGTAAAACTGGTTAATTTTAATGTGGTACAAGTATGGGTTAACCAAGAATCTGTCCTCAACCCCTCTTGTTCATCATAGTCCTCCAGGCAATAACAGAGAAATTTAAGTTGGGCTGCTCCTGGAGCTCCTCTGTGCTGAGACATTGTTTTTATAGCTGATTCACTTCCAGAACTAGAGAAGAAATATCAGGTGTGGAAGCAAGGCCTAGAATCAAAGGGTCTTGGAAATAATTTAGCAAAAACCAAAGTCTTAGTAAATAGGAAAGCAGACAAGTCACAAATCCCCTCAGGTAGATGGCCCTGTTTCATATGTAGAAAAGCTGCAGGTAGAAACCTTTCTACTTTCTGACCTAGCCATATCTATCTCACCCCTTTCGGCATTGTGTTATTAGAATTGTTATACCTGGATATCGATTAGTTTGGCTTTTTATTTTTTACCTCAACCCTTTGCCTGGCTAAAGTATTTTCGTAAGTTTGTCCTAAACATCCATGCTTTTCAGATTTTTAGTCAGCCTTTTGTTTCATACGTTCTGAGTAATATAAAGACTTCCTTTCATAATTCCCAAGTTACTCTGGTAGTTGAGAAAAATTGGGAATGTGTATCATATACAGGGGCATATATTCCGAGTGTGCTAAGTATTGCATTGCACACGCATTGAAAATGGCAAATTCATTATAAATATTAACTTTACTCATTAATTTAATCACAAATCTTAATGGAAAACTTTTGTTATCCCCCTGCTTGGAATTTGGTGGCGTTGGGTGTGGCAGCACACCCAGTACAACAACTACCACCATGGGCCACTGATCATATGTGATGCATGGACACCAGGAAGTATGTCTTGTGTATCACATGTGAAACACAGGGCAGGCAATGTGTTAAGGTAATAAAATGTCCTACGTACTTGAAATATTACATTCTGAAACTATTACTCTTCCTAGTGAAGACAAAGAGAGCAACAAAAGCATTTGGAATCTAATATTTGTAAGTGATATTATAATGGCACTTGCATTTATTTTAATAATAATTGGTTTGTTTACTTTTATTTTTGTAGCAAAGACTCTAATACAAGTAATGAAGAAGGTTCTTGTCAAACACAGTCTTTGTCCAACAACACAAATAGTACTCCACGTGGAGCAACCAATTCTGGGACTTGCCCGTCTTCAAGTGGAAGCTCTACAGTCTCAACTAATGTTGGAGCAGTTACAACTTCTACAACGTCGTCACGTTCAAACCAAGACCATAATTATTTCCGACAGAAAAGTAACGATAGTTCAAGTCTTTCCGCTTTGTCTGACGAGTTGGGAAATACATCAAACAAAGTTAAGATGGTTGAAAGCCTACCCACAAAAACTTCTCCAAAGATTAGTCAAGCAAAATCCGATTGTAAAAGCACCTTATCATCAGTGGCACCAAAAGAAGTTGCTGCTGTCAAAGATTTGGACTTGCCTCCCCGTTTATCAAAAGTAGACCTCAGTCAACCCATATTTGGTCTTGAGGACCAGTTTACCACAACGATAGGTGAAGATTATTTAGATGCTGCTATAGACACTGATGCGATGACAAGTCAAGCTCTTGATTCCCTTAATGCACTTTTAGAAGCTGAAAACTTTGATAAACCCAATGATCCACTCAGAATTGATTTTGACTCTGTTGGCCACCCAGAAGGAGGCGAACAGCAGAGCAAGGAGTTGTCAGACGTTTGTCAAAATAATTCTAACAAGCTAGCTAGCTCTGGTGCTGAGTTACCTCATAATGTGTCTTCTGAGAACAGCTCAGTGAACATCAACTCTAAACACAGTGACGTATCGAAACAAGAGACTGGTAAATCATTGTGTTCAGGGGATGATCACAGTGAAGCTGGTACCAAGACTGGTACTGAAACATCATCAGCCAATAACTCGGATCATGGACATGTTGATGATAAGAAATCTAAAACTGAAAAACACAAAAAACTGTTAAACATGGTCATTTCCGCCTTACACATCTGCCTCACTCGTTTCCCTACACATTATAAAGCTCTCTATAGACTTGCTCATCTTCACTTCTACTCACCATTTAACAAGGTATGTCTTATATTTTTTTTCCTGCAATTTAATGAAAATAAAAAGAAACATGTTTGTTGTTATCTTACGAAATCATTAACGTTTAAAATCTTTCAACCTAATGGCAGTGTGTGTGTGTGTGTGTAGAAACATGGCAGTGTGGTTCCAGGTTCAGCCTCAGGTTGACAAGAGCCTTGTAAGTGGATTTGGTTGACAGAAAATGAAAGTAACCTAACATAAATATATGTATGTGTAACCCCGTGATGGACTGGTGTTTCATCTAAGGGGGAATATATATGCCTAAGAAACCGGGAAACCAACCTTATGAGTCTATATGACTCGAGAAGGAGCTTTATCCCTTTTTGACTGGTGAATAAAACAACCTCTTTTGTGCTTCTACTACAAAAATGCACCCAGTATGCACTGGGTGCATTTTGTGGTTGACAAATGAGCAGAGGAAAGTGTAGGGTTGTGAGGCCCACTAGTCCTGTCTCACTGAGGATTATTCAGCCTCACTAGTATTGGTATCATGAGAAAATGCATCCAGTACTCTATGTAAAGTCGTTCGTGATAGAAAGGGCATTTGGCCATAGGAACAGTTGCTCCCAATAAGAAATGACTTGCACCATGATGACCCTTTCAAGCCATGCCAGCATGAAAAGTGGATGTTAAATGATAACAAAGACATTATTGCCAAATATAAGGGTGATGAGTTCACAGAATTGTCAGCATGTCAGGTGAAATGCTTAGTGGTATTTCATCTGCTGTTATGTTCTGAATTCAAATTCCACCAAGGTTGACATTACCTTTCATCCTTTCAGGGTTGATTAAATAAGTACCAGTTACGCACTGGGGTCGATGTAATCGACTTAATCCCTTTGTCTGTCCTTGCTTGTCCCCTCTATGTTTAGCCCCCAATGGGCAATAAAGAAATAAATGTAAATGGTCACAATTCCATTTTATTAATAACTTATTCACTTTTCTTTCATAACTCAAATTCTTCATCCTAGATTTCTTATCATTACCGTTAATGGAGAAGTTATTATAAAGCCCTCGGCCCCTTCAGGTTTCGTAGTCTTGCAAGCTGCATTGCAACCTCAATATAATGCAGGTGGAACAAGAAAAGCACTCAATACATGCTGGAGAGTGTTTGGCATTAGAAAGGGTATCCAGCCATAGAAACCATACCAATGCAGCTCTTGGACCCATCAGATCCTCTCAAACTGTCCAACCCATGCCAACATGGACATCAAATGATGATGAGAAGTCTCTCTAAAATTCATATCCCAGCTCTAATGTTTCTCTGCACCTTTCGTTCGTCATTATACATGGTTTATTGTCTTGTCACTTCTATTCTGGAATTGATTCTTTTATATATCTTTCAGCAGTTAAAAACTTTATGCCTCATTGTGCTGATTCAATTTTTGCTGATGATGTAACTCTCTAATCATATGCAAATAGTTCTTGCAACCTTTTTCTATCGGCCAGTAAAAATACAATGTGTGTACTACATCATATGAAATGCAGAAAATTCCAGAAAGTATTCCACTATCAAAAGCAATTTGCTTCAGTTCCTATATTTCAAGCACATATGCACAGAACCGACTATATTCAGTTCCCATGCTGTAAGGCTTAATATACTTTTTTAAATCAAAAACAAACAAAAAAATCAAGGTTAACCTAATTTTAAATTTTGCCATCAGATCTACAGCATCTAAAAATACTGGCAAACTACATTTGCCAAATATTAATTTTCAAAATCTTTCAAATTGAAATTTCTATTTGATTTCAGAATATTAACTACACACGTGATATATTGCTTGGGGTTCCTTCTTGGACCCAACATGATCACCTACCTGCTCCGGGTCTTTTTACAGATCGTAAACATTCCAACTTTTTTCAGGTTTGTATACAATTCTTGTCTAAAATGACTTTACAATAAATTTCATGTTTTCTGTTATTAGAAATAATCCCATTTGAAATTTTCAGCATGGTGTTTTCATGGCACATTTTATTATCTCAGATAGGTACAGACATGGCTATGCAGTTAAGAAGCTAGCTTCCCAATCACGGTGTCTTGGGTTCAGTCCCACTGTGTGGCATCTTGGACAAGTGTCTTCTAGTATGGCCTTGTGAGTGGATTTGGTAGTCAAAAACTGTGTCTTACTATAAAAGTTCCCTCTTGCTGGGGATTCTGTTTAGATTTCTTCATGTGAACCAAGTTTCTTTCACTGCAGCAGACATCCAGTGATTTAGTGATTTCTGTACTTTTAGATCATCTAGATAATCTAATACAGAGAGATTATAAGGTAACACCATTAGTAGGATAATGAGAGGGAGTGCTGTGCTAAGAGAAGTAAAGCTAGTTTAGGAGGAATGAACAGGTAGAAGGAAGTGATTGATAGTTGAGAAGTTAGCAATTAGTGGATGGGGAAATGAAAAGCTAAGAATGAAAGATGACAGAATTAAACAACGGAGAAAAAAATGATGGAAAATGTAGAAAAATGACAAAATGAAAAAGTTAAAAGATGACAAGAAGCTGAGATAGTGTGAAAGGTTTTAATAGATTACATCAACAGTGGAATCACCCCCCCACTCATAGCCACATAATACCCTCAGTGCCCCCACCCCTGTTTTTATGTATAAATAAATATTTTATATATATTATGAATCATTTGATATTTAATATAATATTATATAATTTGTATACGATACTATAATGATATTATAATAAATTCATAGCGTCCCCCAATCCACTGCCTTCCTCCCAACACCTCCTTTTTCTTTACTGCACTCCACCACCCCCTTAGGCACCAGCGCCCACCTCGGCCGTCAAAACATCCACGGGGGTGGGGGTGAGGGTAGCGCCCACTTTGAGAACCTATGATCTAGATAAAGTTTAATTTTTGTT
>NC_068991.1:7846438-7848872 GCF_001194135.2 Octopus bimaculoides | reverse complement strand
GCTCTTTTAGCTGCTATTTCTGAACTTCGGTATATGGTGAAGCAAATATTTGCTAATCCCTTAATTATGTTTATAAATATATATGAGCTTTTAAATAAGTTCTCCACCAATAATGGTGCTTTCATACCGATGGGCTTGGTAAAAATTATTAATTGATTTATTAATTAATAAATTGATAATCCTTTACCCTTTTAATTTGTAATATATATATATATATATATACACGATGGGCTTCTTTCAGTTTCCGTTTACCAAATCCACTCACAAGGCTTTGGACAGCCTGAGGCTATAGTAGAAAACACTTGCCCAAGGTTCCACGTAGTGGGACTGAATCTGGAACCATGTGGTTGGTATGCAAGCTACTTACCACACAGCCACTCCTGCGCCTATCTAAAAATTCAAATAACTTTTTAACCAAATAAGTTTGTTAGCTTTTGATCTTAAATCAGCTTCGTTATATTTTTTTTTAATTTCTCAATTTTTTTTAAAACTTCATTGATTATACATTTTGATCACTTTCCAAATTATAGTGTTTTTAACAAAGTTATGTCCATAATTGATGTTATCTCAGGACAAATACCCCAGTAACTGACCTATCAACAGTGTTTATACATTAGGTGTGATACGTAGATGTCTGTTTTAATCTTTTTTTTTTTAATTTACAAAGGAGGAGTCACAAAAAGACAAATTAATATTTTTATGACAGTAATTTGTTTCAGTGATACTTTACCAGTTCTCTTATAGATGGCTGGAAAGTATTGATGGTCAACTGTTTTCCATGTGTCTGGTTAAAGTTACTGATTTTTTTCACAGTATTACAACGATTAACAAAGATAATTTTGTTTACTAAAACTTTCCAATTTCAGGAAATACCTCCGTGACGCTGAGCGTGTCTGTTTGTCCCAGCTGGCCTATGAGTATGCTCTTGATACTGTAGAATTACAACTAGAAGATGTGCTGGAGAGCGATAGTGAACGGCAAATTAAATTTCTCTTGGAAGTCTACAAAATTTGGTGTCATGGCGTCAATAAAGTATACTTGCATGTGGAGAGAACTAATGATATTTTCCTTGATGTGTTCCGTGTCATTATGAAAAATGCGGTTGGTATTATAGATATTATAACCTTTTTTTGATATAGACACTAACCACTGAACTATGCACAATATTATTAAAAAAAAAAAAAAGGACACCATTAACTGAATTCTCTTCAGTGTGGTGCACCTACCATCTCCTGCTAGCATGGACAAATCAGGTGGAAAAACTGATTACTACACAATGAGATTCCACACGATGAGATTCCACACAGTTGCCATTTACCAAATTTACTTATTCATTGGTTGTCCCAGGGCTATAATAGACGACACTTGCCCAGGTGCCATGCAGTGGGACTGAACCCAAAACCACTTGGTTGCAAAGCAAGCTTCTCAATCACATAGCCATTACACTGTGAACATGCTGGGGCAATGCCTTGAAGGACTTTAGTCAAACAAATCAATCCCAATTCTTATTTTTTTTAAAGCCCTGTACTTATTTTATCAGTCTCTTAAGTCAAACTGCTAAGTTACAGAGATGTAAACACACTGATACCAGTTGTCAAGCAATGGTGGGGGCAAACACAGACACAAAGTCACATGTATCTATGGTAGGCTTCTTTTAGTTTCCATCTGCCAAATCTACTCACAGGGCTTTGGTTGGCCTAAGGATATAACAGAAGACGCTTGCCCAAGTGTTATGCAATGGGACTCAAACTTCTTACCACACATCCACACAAATGCTAATTTAACCCATTAGTATTTAAACCGGCCATATCCGGCCTAAATAATCTACAGGGTGTCCACAAAGTCTGGGTACATGGGGATTAACACATACTTTAAGAAATTATTTCTTATATTTAATTGTTTATGTTATGATTTTATTTACTTCATGTACCCAGACTTTGTGGACACCCTGTACTTCCTTTATGTTCTAACTGGCCAGATCTGACCTTTTACACCTCCCTTACAATGTCGTTCAAAAAATATACAGTCACATCATATAAATCTTGAAATTACAAGATAATCCATGATTAACTCAAAGCAATGTAGATAAATAAGCGAACATTAGAAGCATCAGTTGTGGCGTGCAAGAGAGACGATTGCGCTGGTATGGACATGTGGTGAGAATGGAGGAGGATAGCTGCGTGAAAAAGTGCCACACCCTAACAGTTGAGGGAACCCGTGGAAGAGGTAGGCCCAGGAAGACCTGGGCTGAGGTGGTGAGGCAAGACCTTCGTACATTGGGCCTCACCGAGGCGATGACTACGGACCGAGACCTTTGGAAATGGGCTGTGCGTGAGAAGACCCGGCAAGCCAAGTAAGATCGTTGCCAGTGCCCCTGGACTGGTTCTTGTGCGGGTGGCACATGAGATGCACCATTTTGAGCGTGGCCGTTGCC
>NC_068991.1:7845535-7846106 GCF_001194135.2 Octopus bimaculoides | reverse complement strand
AAAAGACACCATTTCGAGCGTGGCCGTTTTCGTGCGGGTGACACGTAAAAGCACCCACTACACTCTCTGAGTGGTTGGCGTTAGGAAGGGCATCCAGCTGTAGAAACTCTGCCAAATCAGACTGGAGCCTGGTGTTGCCATCCGGTTTCACCAGTCCTCAGTCAAATCGTCCAACCCATGCTAGCATGGAAAGCGGACGTTAAACGATGATGATGATGATGATGATGATACATTTGACAGAATAATCCGAATGCTAAAGGGTTAAATCCATGCAAAGAATTTTGATTCAGAAGTGCATTTTAACCTAATTTTTTGGTTTAAAAATTAGTAATGAGTAACCACTAGTAACGAGTAGGCTGGTTGGTGTCTTAGTTTTCATATTTTTTATCAAATGCTGAAATATAAACATTCAATATTTCTCAGTTTGGAATACTTTTTCAAGTTGTGTTTTACATAAATTATATTCAAAAACTGAAATTGGAATTTTGTTGTATCTTGGGAGGGTCAGCACACCAATAATTAACAGACACTGGTTCTGTTTTACTTTTTTTTTTTTTTTTTTTTTTTTTTT
>NC_068991.1:7839628-7844888 GCF_001194135.2 Octopus bimaculoides | reverse complement strand
TTTTCATTGTAGAAGTGTTAAGGAAAAAAGTAAATATTTTTTAGAGTTGATTGAGAATCTGTTTTTAAATTTAATATTGAATTAATAAATTAAATTTTAAATGAAAGATTGTATCTTTGATTTAAAATTTAATTTGTAATAATTTGATATGGAGATTTTCATTCAATTTCCATTATTGTTCAGAGAATATAAATTCAAGATAAATTCATATTTGAAGAATTTTAAAGTAATATAAATTTTTTTTTTTTTGTAATAGTATATTTATTTCTGCTTTGAGTCTATTTTTATTGGATATATTTATATTTATTATCAAACAAATTAGCTATAGCTACATTCTATGTAAAATAATATTTTTTCCATGCATTAACAGGTGAGGGTTAATGATAGAAAGGGTGTCTTAGAAAATCTGCCTTAAAGTAGATGTTAAAATGATGATTTCTTGTGTAAATTGATTACACCCAAAATGCTTGATACACTGTACATTGTAAAACACACCATTTAGAACTGTCTTCAGCTTCATTTGTAGCTACATGAAATGAGACTTCTTGCATAAAATGCAAAAATAAAAGACATGAAGACTTTAGTCCTGAGTGATTTCTGGTTCTCAACAAAGATGACGACAGATGAAGTTCCTGCTTTATATCAATAGAAAAGATCTGATTAACAACCTGTATAGCTTAATTCTTAAGGTCCCTCAAAACTCGCCGTTCAATCTCCACATGTTGTACCCTCCTTTCATGTTTCTGGCTTTGTGCCAACACGTAGGCACTGTTTCCTTTCCTATAATCCTTAGTTCTGGAATTCTATTTTACCATGTATCTTATTTTTCATCACCATCATCATTAAACATCCATCTTCCATGCTAGCATGGGTTGAACAGTTCAACACGACCTGACAAGCTGAAGGACTGCATTATGCTCTAAAGGCTGCTTTTTGTAGCTGGATGTCCTTCCTAATGCCAGCCACTTTACAGAGTGTGCTGTTTGCTTTTTCTTGTGTGGCACCAGCACCAGTAGAGTCACCACAACTCTAGAGAGCCCCTTAACTGAAGCAAAGTTTGGCCATGTATGTATATCTGTGATATATTACACGTGTATGTTCATATACCCACATGTACACACACAAACACACACTGACGCCCAGGAACCTGTTTTGAAAAATTGATTATTGAAGATTTCAGGTATTTTTTTTCCTTTTAGTACAACGTTTGTAATTTTACGAAATCAAATATTTTGTGTTAAAATAGTTTGAGTTTGGAAATTGATGTTAATTTTTAGACTCAAAGCAGAAATTAACGCTTAAAATTAAGGAAAAGAAAATACACACTATACAAAGCCACAAATGGTATTGACCTATTATTTCCTTAGTTAAAATTAATTTCTACTAATTAAACTGATTATATTTTGGGTAATTAAAATTTTCATGTGTTTCCGAAACCTTTTTATTACATTTTTAAAACAGTGTACCATAGTTGACTTTGCCTTTGAACCTTCTGAGGGTGATAAAAATAAAGTACCAGTCATGTACTGGGGATCGATATAATCGATAATAATATCTCTTTAACCCTTGAACTGAGGTTTCGTGCCTGTTAGAAATCAATATTTCTGAAACAGCAGAACTGGCTTCTTGTATTGTTTACTACTTTCTGTCTACAGATTCTGAATGATTATCAACGGCAGCATAGCCATCACCATCAGATGGCCAGTGGTGGTGCTCAGATGGTGGCTGGCTCCTCTTCCTCCTCCTCATCGTCTGGACACTCTCCCGGCATACCGAACATTGGCCTAAACAAAATGGCAGTGAACAGCGGCAGTGGACTGAGCAGTGGTCACAGTAAGGCATGTGATGTGGTCATAGTGTCCGAGTATGGTACTATGCAGACCCACCATCGAAACCGTCAACTAGAGCCTGGGGAAATTTTGGGCTGCCATCATCCCACCACTGTCACTATGACTAATGATGACAAACTCTCGATTTCACCACCAGAGAAACTCACCTCTGATGTTCAGGTGCGTTCTGCATTTCATCCTTCCCCAACTACACCTTTCTCTTCTACTGTCCACAACAGTAGCAGTAGTAGTAATAGATATATTTGCTAATGGGCTTTATTTTTTTTTTCTTTTACTTTTTCGGTTTTCTTTCTTTTCTTTTTTTTTTCTTGTAAATTCTTTGCTTCCTTGCTGGTTCCACTTTGTAATTAGGGCATAATTTCACGTTAAGTTATCCCCACCCCCACCACCACACTTCGTCTTCCATCTATAGCATATGTCCAGGCTTGAAGAAGAATAAGAGTAAATATCTTTTTCATTATTATTATTATTATTATTATTATTACCAAAAGCAGTGAGCTAGCAGAATCATGAGCACATTGGACCAAATGCTTCACAGCATTTTTTCTGATTCTTTCCATTCTGAGCTCAAATATCTCTGAGGTCAACTTTGTCTTTCATATCCTCTCAGGGTTAATAAAATTAGTACCAGTTGAATGCTGGGGTTGATGTAATCAACTAGTTCTTCCCTCCCCAAAATTTCAGGCTTTTCGCCAACTATAGAAAAAATGATTATTATTATTATCATTATTATTATATTATTACTTGGATCCAGATTTTCTTATGTTTGTCTATAGTGTTACACAGAATAATAACCTGTTTGTGCTCTGTCAGTGATTTTGATGGTAAGGGTGGGGAGCTGGGATAAAAAAAATTTATTTCCTTTGTCCATAAATTGTGTTGATTACGATATTTTGAAACTGTTTTCATTAATAATTTGAGAAATTCTTCTTATTGTTGACATGCTTGTTCGTTATTAGGAAAATTACAGACTAGTGAGTGTTTTCTCTTCAGAAAAATAAAAAAATTTATATTTTAAAATGTATATTTTCAGAAGCTATGGTCCCTTCTAAGATATACCATCTCAAAGATGGTACTTAAAACAGTGCTTCTTCCAAACACTATTGTATCCCTCCCTCCCTCTCTCCTGCCACTTCTCTCTCTCTCTTTTCCTCCATTTCTCTTTCTCTCCCTCCACCTCTCTCTTTCCTTCCACCTCTTTTTCTCCTCCATTTCTCTCTTTTCCCTCCATCTCTCTCTCTCTTTCTCTCCATTTCTCTCTTTTCCCTCCACCTCTCTCTCTCTCCCTCCACCTCTCTCTCTCTCCCTCCACCTCTCTCTCTCCCTCCACCTCTCTCTCTCTCCCTCCACCTCTCTCTCTCCCTCCACCTCTCTCTCTCTCCCTCCACCTCTCTCTCTTTTCCCCCACCTCTCTCTCCCTCCACCTCTCTCTTTCCCTCCACCTCTCTCTTTCCCTCCACCTCTCTCTTTCCTTCCATCTCTTTTTCTCCTCCATTTCTCTTTTCCCTCCATTTATCTCTTTCCTTCCGCCTCTCTCTTTTCCCCCCACCTCTCTCTCTTTCCTTCCACCTCTCTTTTTCTCCATTTCTCTCTCTCTCTTTCCTTCCACCTCCATCTTTCCCTCCACCTCTCTCCCTTCTCAAATTTTATTTGTTGAAATTTTTTACATACCAACCCCCACCCTCACTCCATTTCCCCAACACTACACCTACTGTGATATGTATAGAACTACATCTTATACAAATATACCAAGTATATTAAACTTCAATAATTGTTCAGTTCCTTTTAAAACTATTTCCGCAATCTTCCTGATGCACATTTGACATTTCTAGCATCACAGAAACAAAACTTTATTTTTGGACAAATTTTCTTATTGTTTTAAACACAATGAAAAAAGAAAAAGTTTAGATAATGTTAATTTGACCCCTTCAACATTCATAATACTATTACACTACTTACGTTGATGTATTCATTTCTTTATTATTTTTTTTTTAATGCTAAAATGATGAATAGATAAAATTCAACAACCTGAGGGATTTAGTGAGGACTTTATACCACCACACACACGTCTTTAATGTTATCTAAACCCTTTGCCTGTCTGTGTGTCACAACACATATTCTCCTGGCATCCGTGCATCAGATATGATACGCATTCCCAGTTATTTTTATTCAATCACCAGAATAACTTGGGGCTTATGAAAGGAAAACTTTATATTACTCAGAATATATGAATTAAGGGCTAATCAAAACTCTGAAAACGAGCATGGACATTTAGAAGAAGCTTATGAAAATGCTTTGGACAAGCAAAGGGTTAAAACTGGTTTGAAGAGAAAATAAATGATTAAATTTGACAGCTAAAGAATTAAAATGTATCTAAATTATCATTCTCTACCAGATAAATTTATATTAGTTCTATAAACTTAGAACTTTATTGATATTTCTGGCAGGTTTTAAAGACTTGAGATTTATTCATTGAAGTGAATCAAAAATTAAATTCGAAATTTTAATTTTTCAGTCCAATAAAACCTTGTCTGGAAATTGTATTGAAGTGATTCAAGTTTATCAGAACTAAGATTGCTTAGATTTTTGTTTCTTTCTCTTAGCCAGTGGTTTTTAAACCTTAACTGTGGCTATACTGGAACAGAGCATTTTATATATTTTCATAACGTACACATAAAATTCAGTCCTTCCTTTTCTTGTTTCTCAGAAACTTTGTATCTGGTTTGATTTCATTAATTTTAGGGATACTAGACTTAAAAATTAGTAAGTTTCAGTGAATACTATACATTTTCAATTTGATCCCTATAGTGGGGGACTTTCACTGTTAATTGTTCTAATAAACAACACTATGAAACAGCCTCCCTCTTTACGGCTGATAATACTTTCTCCCACCACATAGCTTTATGTTACATACTCTGTACAACTCTGTCCAATAATGAGAAAGAATACTTACATTATGTTACCTATCGTTTATACCAAATTTGTTGATACTAAAACACATTATATATTATATAATTGTTTTTTGACTATATTAATCAGGCCTTTCCAATCCTTTCTTTTTCTTTCTCTCTCTCCCTCTCTCCCCATATATATATATATATATATATATATGATTAGTGATTTTGTTTTCTTGTGAAATGTTTAAAATTTTATCTGAAAGAAAAAAGAAATATCTATTTTCTGTTAATTTGTAAATCTCAGACTGTTAAATCAAATTTATAATTCAAACTTATTGTTTCTCTCCTGTATGAATTGGACTTCCTCTATGGTTTGTCCCCCACCCCCATTGTTTTGGTCTGTTAATTTACTGTCCATTATATAACTTCAACAACTTCAGATTTCTTTTCTCACCAGCAGTGATTCTCTCATTGTTCTTGTTGTTAATGTTTCCGTTCCTGTTATCATATTAC
>NC_068991.1:7825975-7839121 GCF_001194135.2 Octopus bimaculoides | reverse complement strand
ATATATATATAATTATATATACGAGGGTGAGTCAAAAAGTAATGCCATTTTGTTTAGGACAGGTATAATTACCAATACAGGAACATGTATCATACATCAAAATGAAGCTGGTCCTCTGTGGATCACATCCCTACTTCTCAACATAGTCACCATTTCTCTCAATAGCAATGTTTCACCTTCGAATGAGAGCATGTATCCCTGCCCCGTAAAATTCTGTTGACTGTTCTTTGAGCCACTTCTTCGCTACCTCCACACTCACCAGATTTAGCGCCTTCAGACTATCATCTCGTCGGCGCCACGAAAGAGGGTTTGAGAGGCAAACTTTATTCCAGTGACGAGGAAGTGAAAACTGTAGTGAAGAAGTGGCTCAAAGAACAGTCAATAGAATTTTACAGGACAGGGATACATGCTCTCATTCGAAGGTGGAACACTGCTATTGAGAGAAACGATGACTAACTTGAAAAGTAGGGATATGATTCACAGAGGACCAGCTTCATTTTGATGTATGAGACATGTTCCTGTGTTGGTAATTATACCTGTCCTAAACAAAATGGCATTACTTTTTGACTCACCTTCGTGTATATATATATATATATATATATATATATACTCTCCTCCCTCACGACTGTCATTAAGTTTTATTTCTTAAGCAGTTTTGTTTAAAGTGCCTGAATGTTAACTACCTTTTGTCTTTCATGCTTTCAATGTAAGATGTATGGATTACTCTACATGTCTGTCTTTCTTTTTCTAAAAAAAAAAAAATAAATAAAACCCTAAAAGTAACTTCAGTTCACAAATAAAATCAGTTCTTAACAAAAACCCTACAAGTAAAATGCTTTTCATTTTGAATGATTACCAAAAAGCTGTGTTTGCTGGTTTTAGATTTGATAAAACTAGTTTAGTTGTCAGTTGTGATTTTAACTTCATCTTTCTACATTCGGAGTTCAAACACCACCATCATAGTGCACCGTTTCTTTCGTTGTTGATATTTGGATACTTATTTTTGTTAAGGGGGGGTTTCCCTAGAATCTGCTTAGTCCTAGTCCCTTCATTTTCATATTTCTCAAAACGAGAAAATTCATTAACAAAAAATAAAAAGAAATTTGATATTTTTTTATCTCTCGGTGAAATAAAATATATTTGCTGCAGCTTCTCTCTCGTATTTTTCATTCTTATCTATCTTTGTGTGTGTGTGTGTGTGTGCATACACTTGCACACTGCATGTATTTGCAGATGGGTGTCTGTCATTGTGTGTGTATGGATGTGTGGGAATATGTTTGTGTATTGCCATAACTCTCTTAATTTTAATCTTTCTCTGTACATATTTGCAAATATTGTAGCATTAAACCAACCGCAATCTTATACCTACTACTACTACTACTACTACTATTTCTGGTCTCCACTCTAATTCAACTTTGATTTTCAAAATTTTGTTGAAATTCTGAAATTCTCTGTTGATTCTGTGTATATTTATTCTTCCACCAAATGTCATATATTAGGGTTGATTTAGACAAACGTTTTAAGCTAACTTTTGCTCCTATCATTTTAAATTATTTTTTTTATTATTTCCGTTTTACTCTCTCTCTCTCTCTCTCTCTCTCTTTTTCTCTCTTTCTGCACTGCCTGTAGATATTGCTTATTTCTCTGTAACCACTGCAAAACAAACTTCCACCCATTTACATCAGTTCAAATCTTGTCTAATGTATGTTTTGTTGATGTTGTCCACTCTGCACTTCTGTTTAACCCTTTAGCATTTAAACCAGCCAAATTGGGCCTCTCACACCTACCCTACCGTGTCATTTTAAAAATCAAACAATCACAGCATTAAAATCAATCTCAAAGCTACAAGATAATCCATGATTAATTCAAAACACTGCGAATGAATACGCATTACATTTTGACAAAATAATCTGAATCCTAAACGGGTTAAACCATTCTCATCATAAACAGCAGAGAGTGAAGTGAAAGCAATTCATGCACTAGCTAAAATGGGTTTAAACAATATTTGAAGGATTGTAAATGGCTCAGTTCTCAGTTGTTAGATGACATTACAGAAAAATATGCAATGACTACCGGCCGTGCTGATTATATTTTTATTTCCTTGTTTTTATAGACTTCGTAATTTTAAACATTATCCTCTACTGATACAACTTGTTATAGTATGTTTTCATGAATCTCTTCCCTGTTCTTTGACTGTAATTCCATTCCAATAAATATTTTGAAAACCAGTCAAACTGACATCTTTCCTTCTCTATGGTTTTCATTGATAAAAGATTTTTTTTTCTTGTTTTTTTTTTTATAAACAAATTTGTTGAATTTCTTTTTTTTAACTTTAGACATACATAGTTTGTTTTTATTTATATTTCATTTTCTTTTTTTTTACTTTATAATCAACATTCATGCAAATATAAAATTATTTCATAAATCTAACTAAATCAAGTGTGAAAAGAACCCCCTCCCCTCAAATTATAAATCAGTGATTAAGTTAGCAGTTTTACAATTAAACAAAGAATAACCATCAATAAAATCTATATTATAAAGTATCATTTTAGTTTCGTGTTATAAACAGCTTAAATAAGGCATCTGAATTAATTAGTTTTGTCTTGAATATTTTTTCTTGAGTTATGCTTACGGCTTATGTCTATGTGAACCCACTTTACTAGATCTCCTGCAAAATCAACCCCTAACAAAAATTTGTTCATTTTACAGGATTAAATCAACATGTAAGATAGAGGAAATGTATGAGATATTAAGGAGTGATAAATTAGGGAATCTAGAGTATTTGGGATGGTTACTGATCAAGACTTGTTTGAAATAAGATCTTTCTGAGAATAAATCAGTCTGCAAGGAATGATATGTAGTGAGAATGTGTTAGGGATTAGCCCAGCTTGCACATTAAACAACTTTGAGGGAGACATCTCTGTGTATAGAAATGGATGTCTATAGCAAGTTCTACCCAAAGAAAAGATTTGATCTCTCAGCACTTCAAGCTCATAAAATACTTGTTACCTATAGTATACAAACGTACGACTTTGTAAAAATCAGAAGACTGAAGCATGCATGGAAAACTAGAAATATGATAAGTACATGTATGTGTGTACATTTGGGTAGACTAGCTGGTTGTTCTCTGTGCAGCGCATATGAAGTTGAACAAGCAACTGTCTTTAACATATATATATATATATATATATATATATATAACAAAATAGCTTACCTAAGGATGGCATAGTGCATCTTGGAAGATAAGTCTATAAACATGCATACACATTTTATATATATGTGTGTATGTGTGTGTTTGAATGTATAAACCTTTTGATATATGTATATCTCTTCTTTTTTTCCTTCTCTTTCTCCATCTTGGTATATTTTTCTCTCTCCTTCTTTTCTACACACACACACACACACACACATACATATAGTTCTTTATAATTCTTTTCTCATTTTTTTTACTCTTACAATTGTCATTTCTTCTGTTGTGCTTTTAGCATCATCTCATTCCTTAATTCTTTATTAATTAGATTTTTAATTTGTTATTTTATAAAAAATTAAAATTAACTTATTTAGAATATGTTGGCAATTATGAAAAGATAAACCCCAATTTACATTTTACATTTCATTTGTTAATTAATCTTCACTCATTGTCGTTAATTAATTTTCTCTCTTTTCCAAATCACAGAAACATGCTTTTAATTCAGAACCATTTGGCTTAGTTTAGTGCTTTGACATCTCATTTAATTACTTCAATTATATTCGTTTCTACTGAGTTATTTAATAGACGTTTGTTTTGGACATATAAAGTTTTCCTTAATGTATATTAATAATTTTATATATGTCATCAATGTTCATTTACTTAAAACCTAGTAAAAAAAAATTTTTTTATCATTTTTATATATATAAACATTTTCTTTAAAATTTTAAGGGGTCTTTTAAGAATTGATTATTTTTGTTTCCATGTTCTTTATTTTATTTTTTTTTTACATTAACTAAAATGTATTTTTTGTACCTAAGTATCTAAGTAAGTGTAACTTAACTATTTTCTATAAATGCGAGTGTGTATGTTTGTGTACAAAGTAGATACTGACTTGTCTCTACCCAAGCATTGTCAGTGAGCAAAGCTAGTCCCTTACTGGCTCAACTGGTGACTTGGATTTTAAGTCAAGTCTAACCCAGCTCCTCGTTATTTCTGCAGGCTAAAATGTCTTCTGTGGAACCAATAGATCTGACAGGCGGAAGCAGGGATCTGATAGCCATTTCAAACAGTGGACCCCTGTCCAGAACATTGTCTACGCCTGCCATGTTGGGCATGGCTGGGCCACCATTGGGAGGGGACCCTACAGGAGCAGATATGTCTGGGCTGGACCCTCGCAAACTCATCAAACCTTGTACAGTGAAATTGGCAGCCATACCCCGTAGTCTGATGCACTCCAACAGTCTGACCATCAAACCATCACCCTCGACAGAAGACATCAAGCAAAGACTAAAGACTGTCTTGCTGAACCAATCTCGGCAGTCTTTCGACGGCCGACTTCACCAATCCGCTTCGGAACCCTCTTCACCCTCAACACATGCACCCGATACTTTGATGACCCACAGTCATTAAGTTTTGTATATACATCTTTTTTTTTTTTTTTTTTTTTTTTTTACCAGCTGATAAACGAAATAAAATATGAATTTTTACCTCAAGAATTCTTTTACTGTGTGTGTATGTGTACCTGAAATATGTTAGATATATGTGAAACCTTTTTACAAATTATTCTGTTCAGCAGACAGCTATATAGAAATTTTCTATACTTCATATGCTTCTCTTTCTACAGACACATGTTATGGATTTATTGGATTATTATTTTTTTTTATATATATAAATAATTACAGTTAATTAATGACATTGACATTCGTTACAGTTTTCAGAAAATAAACTATTTCGGAGATGTGAACTTTGTCAGCAGTAACTTTGGTACATTCAAGTTGTTGTTAGGAACCCAATGAATTTATTACCTAATAACCTAGCAATAATTCTTAACCATTTACTAAACTAGAAATAATTTTATTCTAATAAAGTTGATTGTTTTATCAACTGTAACTTTTTAGTAACTTATGTACATTGGGGCAATCCTTTAGGATTCATTCACAATGCCACAATTCTTTTGCTTTGAACCAAATCACTTCCATCAGCTTCACATTCCATACTTCAAACTCCATCCATCATTAAGCATCCTGTTTTCTGTTTATAAATTCTCTTAAAATGCCTTAACTTTTGAAATATCTTACCGAAATTTCACACCATGTTGACTAACATTTTAGTTTTTAAACCAAATAACACATTTTATTTATTTATTCATTTATTTATCTTAATCATTTTTTTTTTTTGATCAAAGTGTTTAAGTTTATGCTTTTGAAGTGATGAAATATTTAGAAATTAAACATCTATTGTTTGTCTGTCTTCTGTTAAATCGTGTTGCTAATATTCTAAATATTTTACTTAAGTCTTTTGTTATCACTGATGGCAAGCTGTTCACTCATACAGTTTATAGTTTTGTAAACTCTTTCTTTCAGAAAAAAAAAAGCATTTTAGTGAGTATTCCTTATTTTGATATTGGAAAATTGAACAAATAAACATAAGGGAGAAAGAAAAAATAGGGTAGAAATAGACCAAATTTATATGGCTAAATTTGCTTATAGAATTAACAATTCTTTTCAAAATTTAATGAAAAAATTGAAAAAAATTAGATGATTTTATAAAACGCTTATATTTAATTTATATGAATATGAATTATATATAATGCAAACATTACATACTTGTTAACAAATTATGCGACATTGAAATTATTAAATTTATTTCTTATTATTTTTTTTGCCTTTTCTTGGTTTATAATTATCTAATATAGCAATATCTAGCTTTAACTCAATGTTTTTCTGGAACGTTTTCTCAAAATGTTTCTATGGAACATTTTCTCAAGCAAGAAAAAGCTTAGAAAATAAATTAGCAAATTACATAACTTGCCAAATTTTAATCCCAACGATTATAATGGCTCTGAGATTAAAGCAGGGAGATATTACATGAAAGTTCATGGTCTAGACACTAACTATAGATATTGTGTTGCAAACCTGTAGGTTATCTGAGCTTCTACTGTTACCTCATAGTTCAGTGGTTGGTAGTTGAGTATAGGGCATCTAGTTATTAAAACAATCTTTGTTTCAATATTTTGTTTAATGTCTAAATTTGTAATTTTAAAAAAAAGGAAAAGAAAAAAAAGAAAGCCTTCCACTCTTGCTAGCATGGGGATAATGAGTGTAAGATGGAAAAAGACGAAAAAAAAAAAATCTAACGGTGACTTCATAATGTTTCTACTCATACTTAAAAATATCTTTCAGATGAAAAATGTCCACAAGAATTTTTATTATTATTGAGACTGCTTAAAGTATAAAGTAACCATTATAAATGAGAAAATGGTGGACTGGTGACACAAATGAAATCTTCGGTACTATTACATTTCATTTGAAATGATTTTGCTCGGGGAAATCGTAAGCTTTACAAATAACAGTTTCCTCTGTCGTCCCAATCATTATAATTTTCAAAAATTGTTTAACCTATTTCTCATTATTCAAATAAAAGTCAAAATCCTGAGCTGTTTGTTGCAGACTTCTTTGTTCAGTTGAAGAATAAGAATCACTAAAAAATGTAAGAAACCTTTTTGAAAATGACAAATTATTAATAATTATTATATAACTTATGCTAACATTTAAAATATCAGTATACGTAACTGAAGCTGTATTTAATTAAAATAACCATCCATGTGTCACACTTAATGTATATACATAGTCGATAGGCCTGTTACTTCTGTATTTGTTGTGAGATACTATCTCCTGTGGACTTGCGTGTTAAAAACACAGTAAGTATCAAAGAGAGACAAAAAGTCATCTCAGCAGTGGCCAGCAAGAGCACTAAATGCATTCCAGCATTTTGGGGCACCATTGAAAAGTCCCAAACAAGCTTAAATGTGTCTGGTGTTCTTTCTGGCTGCTATTGAAGCAATTTTTCATCTCTGATGTTTACTATGTTTTTTTTTTAACATGGAATGTCCATAAGGGATGTTACCTCAGAACATATACCACCATAACTGGTCTATCAACAGTGTATATACATTAGGTATGATACATAGATGGCTATATAATTTCTTTTTTTTAAACTGTCATCTGGTACTAACAGCAAGAGTATTAAGACTATCCTCCTGTGCTCTTTTAATATTATTGACATTAATTTAATGTTTGTTTTGGCACACAATGGATAAACACTTTTGTTTTTTGTTTGATATCTGACTAATTTCAACTTGGTATATAAGATACTTCTCTCTTTCTCTGAAGTTTATTTGCTTATTTTTAAGAAATGCTATTAGTGTTGAAATTAGAGAAAGATTGAAGCAAGTAAGGCACTTTAGTGGAAGACACAACACTCATGATGTAGAAATATAATTAATTAATAAAGACTAGGCTATTAGTTTTAAAAATTTTTTATTTTAGATTCTTTTATTTACTTAATGCTAATGAGGTAGATAGTAAATTTGAAACCAAGAGGAAAATTAAGTTTTGTCGTTCATTTGTTTTAACACTGAAACCTGGTGAACAGGAGAGATTTTGTGTTGGCTGTCATTGTTTAGTATTCCTATGAATATACAGCAAAATAGCAGATTTAATGTGGTGGGAGTGGAGATGGTTCTGGTCCACAGCACTCAAGCAGCAGATGTAAATTAGCTAATGCGTCTTCATACAAACTTTATCTGATTGAATTTCTATATCCATAGCCATCTCAAGTTAATTGAAGGATATGCTGACACAAGATTTAAGATGGTATCATCTTTGAGAGATTTTAGCTGTTCCATTGAGTAGAAATTCCCTGATGATATTGGTGTGGAGCCCTTTTGCTGCCAACCCCTGCCTTGAAACCAGTCTTAATTCTATGTGAATTTCATGATTTAAAGCAGTCTAAACAAGGAAGGGAAGAAGAAAAAAACCTTCCATGAAAATTTTTATATTAATTCATATTCGAAACAAGTTATTTTACTGAATCCTTCATTGGTTTTAAAATTAATTGTGCTGGCACAAGATGGTATCAACTTTGAGAGCGTTGCTCCTTTGAGTAGAAATTCCCTTAATGATATTGTTGTGGAACCCTTTTAATATCAGTCCCTGACTTGGAACCAGTTTTAATTCTACAACATGAATTTCATGATTTAAATCAATCTAAATGAAAAAAAAAAAGAGGAAATAAACCTTCCATGAAAATATATTTATGTTAATTTTTATTCCAAACAACCAGCTTAATGATGACAAAGTTGTTTTATTAAATTCTTCATTATTTTCGAAATTAATTGAAGCAGAAGCAGTCAGTGTATTTCAACAGAAATTTATCAACAAAATTTAATTTCAAATCAGCTGTAACTGAGCAGACTTATGATCAGGAGTTATAGCAGCTACGATTTTTTTTTTTTTTTTTTTTTTTTAAGCCATTTTCAGAAATGAATATTCCAGTTCCATAAACTAAATTCATTGAACCTGTCAGAAGCTGATATAATCCTCAGGCAGAACCAGTATGACCTAATATTTCACAAGGCTAGTACAATCCAACCAGTGACCACCTGTGCAGTTTTTCTATCCAGTCTTACACACAGTGTTTTAGCTGACCAAGTCTATGGTACAACATACTTTTCCAAAGTGGAATCAAAGCTAGTAACTCATAATTGCAAAGCAAATTTCTTAACTATTTGGCCATGCCTGCACTTTGCTTTCCTTCTCTAAGACCACATTATCTAATGTATCTTTAAAAAAAAAAAAATATTACAGTGTGATTTAAGGAATATTTGGCTGCTGTTTTTAACAGGTCAAATTATATAGCTTTTTGTCAGCTTAACCTTTTGATATTTCAACTAGCCATATCCAGCCCAAATATTCTACTGGTTTTATGTTCAAACAGGACAGATCCAGCCTCTCACACCTACCCTACAATGTCATTCTAGAAATAAACAATTTCATTAAAATTTCAACGATACAAGATAATGCAGGATAAATTCAAAATAATTTGAATAAATGTTTCATTTGACAGCGTAACCTTGCTAAAGGGTTTATTATTGATTAGCTTTAAATCATCCCTGATTGAGCAGACATACGATCAAAATTATTCCAGATGTGACCATCCCATTTTCTATTTAGATTAAGAGTGCTTAAGACTACATTATCCAAGATGTTCTACTTGTTTCTGAAACAACAGAATATGAGTTGAAGCAGATTTGACTGTTATTTTTAGCAGACTGAACAACCATGTTGCTGAGTGGACCATAATCTCTATTCTATCTAATTTAGTGCCTCATAGTTCCACATCAAAAGATGTCACTTTAACCCTTTAACAATTAACCCGGGCAGATCTGGCATCTCCCACCTACCCTACAATGTCATTCTAAAAATAAACAATCACATCAAAATCTCAAGGCTACAATATAATGTCTCAACTGGAAATGCTGAATTTTTAAATTATTTTTCAGTACTGAGGAATTGTTGTGTGAATAAGAAGCTTGTTTCCCATCCTTGTGGTCTTCAGCTGGCTAATAGAAACTATCATAGTTTCAACATCTGGACAGTACCATTCAATCCAACAGTGTCAACAGCATGAAAAACTAAACGCTTCGTGGGAATTAATAGACAACACAAGAAGCAAGAGTGAAACATTAACACAATATGTCCATTATGTCAACACCAGCTTATTGTTTCAAATACAGACTTAAAATCTCAAATATATATTGTTACATACCTATAGCTATGAAGCACATAAAATAAAATGCTTAAGCAGCATCAAATGTGTCTTGTTCAAGAACACAATGCAGAAACTGAAACCACAATTTTATGATCCTAAGTCCAACACCTTAGCTCCATGCCTTTTGCAGCCTTCCAGTGTGCCAGCCCAGTCAAACCGTCCAACCCATGCCAGCACGGACAACGGATATTAAATGATGATGATGATATTGTCAGTAGTTCATATATCTGAAAATGAAGCAAACCCTAAAATGCATTTTTTAGGAAGTTAAATGTTTGGCTGGTCAAAGAATGACCATTGGTTTCACACCTATAAAGCACTTAGTTGTATAGGCGACTCGTCAGACTCAAATGGCCAAGATTATGTACCTTCAGCCGTTTGATTCTGATGAGTCCCCTATACTACTAAGCGCTTTATAGGTGTAAAATTAATGGTCAGTCTATGACCAGTCAAACATTTAACTTCCTAAAATATATATGTATATATAAAATGGTTTAGAAATATTTTCAGGGCCGAAGAGCAGCCTGGACAGGCCTTGTAACCTGATGAAGAATAAAATATTTTCCATATTTTGAGGATTTGAAACTAATACCTTTCAGTCCTAGAAATTTAAAATATTTCTAAACGAATGATAGTTTTGTTTGTGAACCCCATATGTATAAAAATGTACTTTATTCTTGACTTACCACCCTGACAAATATTAGCCCGTAGCAATTCAAATTAATCATTAATTGTATTAATGCCACCAAACCAAGTAACAGTTCCTCACTGTTGTGACCCTGTAAGATCATTAGGTTGGACACCTTATCCCACTTTATATAAACACCCAAATGAACAATATCGCCCTCCCTTCTCTGAGAGGAATGTCAGTCTATCACAAAGTAAACCCCACCACCAGCTCTAGCTGATGCTCATTTTCAGTTGAGGGAATTAAAGCAACATGAAACGAAGTGGTTTGCTCAAGTGTACGCCACACTGCCCAGTCTACAAATCGAAACCACTACCTCCTAATCAAGAGTCCAACACCTTATCCACAAGACCATGCGTCTTCTCTGAGGACAGATGAATGAAATAAAATTCAGTCTGATTTCATCAGAAATTAAAAGACCTTTCAACTAAAATTTCCTCTTAAGTAGATTTGTTCAAGTAAGATGTGCGTGCATTGACGAAGATAAGCCCTAAGATTAACAACTGTTGCCAACACATCAACAATTATACAATTTATAACAACTGTATATTTATTTAGATCATTATCTGTTCACAGAGAAAAATCATAGACTCATACCTGAAATATATATTTTTTTAAAAAATACATTAAGCTAAAAAAAAACGAAAAATTGTTAATCTTTTTAGTGATCTAATTATCAACATTATTAGCATCAGGAACTCGTTAAGAACAGTTGTATTCTATTTATATGCGTTTTACAACTTCATTCATACAACAGACAGATCAGACAGTGTGTGAAGAGAAAACTTCCAAAGCAAGTGAGTAAGATTAATTAATACTAATTAGTACTAATTTACTAAACTAATATAATTATGATGATGATGATGATGATTAGTGTGTTGTAGTTTGCTTGAAGCATTGTAATATCAAGGAAGACAAAAAGAGAGAAAATAGAAAGCTTCTGACAATGTGGAAAGTTTAGTAAAATACTCTTTTACTTGTTTCAGTCATTTGACTATGGCCATGCTGGAGCACTGCCTTTAGTTGAACAAATTGACCCCAGGAATTATTCTTTGTAAACCTAGTACTTATTCTATCGGTCTCTTAAGCAGAACTGTTAAGTTACAGGGATGTAAACACACCAGCATCGGTTGTCAAGCGATGTTGGGGGGACAAACACAGACGCACAGACTTATACACACACATATATATATATATACATATATACAATGGGCTTCTTTCAGTTTCCGTCTACCAAATCCACTCACAAGGCTTTGGTCAGCCCGAGGCTATAGTAGAAGACGCTTGCCCAAGGTGCCACGCAGTGGGAATGAACCCGAAACCATGTAGTTCATAAGCAAGCTACTAATCACACAGCCACTCCTATGGCTTTATATTTCAAGTGCAAAAGTTCATCTTCAGAAGTAAAATAATCCGAGAAAAGATGGGCCTTTGCGCCTGAAATATAAAGATTTTATTAAACTTTCCGCATTGTCAGAAGCTTTCTATTTTTTCTCTTGTTACTATCTTCGATAATTATATAATTTTTTTTTGTTGTGTCTAGGGAGAGTCATTATGCCAAAATTATTAACACACACACTGATTCAATTTCACTCCTCTGTTATTAGTCAGTTGGTTAAATATCCAACGAACTAATCGATTGTTTGTTTAATTTGGTTAAACAGTCATTTGTTTTGTTTTTGTTTGTCAAAGCTCTTTCGTTGCTACTTGTAACCTTTTCAATGACTTACGGAAGCTGTGTTTGTCAGCTTGAGAGCTTGTTGCAAGATCTTAATGTTTAACCAAGTTTAACAAACAAGCATTTAGTTGGATATTTAACCAATTGACTAATACTAAAGGAGTGGAATTGAACCAGTGTGTGTGTTAATCATATTGGCATAATGACTCTCCCTAGAAACAACAAAATTTGTTTCAACACACAAATTCACATAAAGAATCTTGCAAACCAGACACAAAACCAAAGCAAAAATTATATTACATTAAATTAGAAAATTCATTAGATCTTGTAGCAAATATTTTTCAGTGTACAAGGTATTGTGTTGTAAGATTTCTCAGCTTAACTAAATTTCCACCCATTCACTTGTTCTTTGAAATATGGAACCCTAGGTGTGGATATGTCTGTGGTTGAGAAGTTTGCTTCCCAGCCATAAGGCTTTGGGGTCAATCCCACTGCATAGCACCAGGCCAACCAAAACTTTGTGAGCAGCTTTGAGAGGCAGAAACTAAAAGAAGCCCATTGCGTGCATGCATGAGTATGTGTATGTATCCAAGATGGAGACACACACACATGCAATAATTGTAAATGAGCATCACTGTCATAGAAGCAGTGTCATTTGTTTCCAATTTTCTGTGGAAATATATCTACCCAGGGGGAAATACTACTTTGTTTGGGAACAGGTGAGAGTTGGTGACAAGAATGGTATCCAACCATAGAGAAAAGAAACAATAAATTCCATCCAACCTGTGCAAACATAGAAAAGCAAATGTTAAATGATGATGAACCAGTTTGGTGTTTCAGGAAGTGGGGAGGGGTATTTATCTTAGTCTATGATTTGTTCTGTATTTTATTTTTCCAATGATAACTATGAGAAGAATTAATTATTCTGAATCAGTTGATATATATATATATATATATATATATATATATATATATATA
>NC_068991.1:7816029-7825711 GCF_001194135.2 Octopus bimaculoides | reverse complement strand
ATATATATATATATATATATATATATATATATATATATACATATACATATATGTATTGTTTGTAGAAAGCATAAATCCAGAGAAGAAACACACTCTTCAAACGTGTTCATGCAAGTGGAAGCAGACGTAAAGAATGTGGACTACACCCACCTTCATTTTTTTTTTTTTGTTTTTTTACACAGAATCCTCCATTTTTGCGGACGGAGGTTCTGCAAAAAAAAAAAAAATGGCATTTTAAAATTTGTATGTTTGTTACACTTAGACAAGACATTGGTGTTCTTGATTTTCTTTATTGACATTACGACTGGTCACTCAGCACTTTTGAAGGTCAATGGAATACAGAAATCCCTTAATATGAAAAATAAGGGTCGGTGATAGGAAAAACATCCAGTCACAAAACACAACCTCAACTAATTCCCATCCACACTCCTGACAGTGTAGAGAAATAAACATTTAACACAAATAAATGACAATTTCAATAAACTGTTGCTATTTAAAAATGTTTCTTTATTTCTAGATTACCAAAACAGCAATCTTTAGAAAGCTTCTGAAGAAAAGAATCTTACAAATAATTTCACCAAACATGAATATTTCAAAGATGACCTGGGAACATTTAAGTTCAAAGACTCAGACCTACATTATGTATTTTGCTTTACTGTTCATTGTATTCTTGTTGGCCTTTTCATCTAAATCCTACAGCTCATCCAAGAAAAACAAGAAAAATACCTGAAACGATAATTCCTCAAAATGGCAATACAATGCCTTACACCTCCTTTAAATATTTTTCAGTCAAATTCTGTATTAAATTTTTTTTTAAATTATGGTTTTGTTCCATATTAGTTTTCATATTAAAACTTCTAGAGAGAACAAGTATCTCTGAATTAGTTAAGCAAAATTTGATATATTATCATTCTTATACAGATATATTTTTTGTACAATATACATAATTATTGTTCTATATTTAAGAGATGAGGAATTATGTACATTATTTACATTTGACGGATATTTGTCCTCATCTTGTTTGTTGTTAACACGTTTCGGCTGGTATACCCTCCAGCCTTCTTCAGGTGTCCTGGGGAAATTTTGAACCTGGGTTCTCATTCCTAAGGTATTTTTCGATGTTATTATTATTATTATTATTATTACTATTACTATTATTATTATTACTATTACTATTATTATTATTATTATTATTATCATTCTTATTATTATTATTATCACTGCTTGGAATCAAACTCGGAATCTTGGGGTTAGTAGCCCGTGCTCTTAACCACAAGATTCCGAGTTCAATTCCAGGCAATGACTTGAATAATAATAATAATGACGACGATGATGATGATGACGACACCAACGCCGACAACAACAACATTGAAAAAAACTTAAGAATGAGAATCCAGGTTCGAAATTCCAAGACACCTGATGAAGGCTGGAGGGTATATCAGCCGTTGTGTTAACAACAAACAAGATGAGGACAAATATCCGTTGAATGTAAATAATGTACATAATTCCTCATCTCTTAAAGATCGAACTGTACTCAAAAGGTAGTTCTCTGGTTATTTACTGAGCTAGACTTCCAAGGGAAATCAGTTGTAGAATAAAGTGATAATTAATTCATATCTTGGACTCATGAAGTGTCTTGCTCAAGAACACAATACATAGCCTGGTCCAGGAATGAACTCACTACCTCATGATTGTGAGCCTGACACTCTAACCACTGAGTCATGCAGTAAAATTGATTTAAAACATAGATATAAACAAAGTATGTAAAAAGGAGCAGGTGTTGATTAAAAACACAAAACAATCGTAATATTTAAAACTTTATTCTTAAAAATAATCATAAAACAAATAACTATTATTTAAAACTTTATTAATAAAAATAAACATATGTTGAAAAGGTTCATTTAGATTGTGAGCTTTAAACATTTAAGCAATCATTTTGTCTACTATTATAAGCACAAGGCCTGAAATTTTGGGGGACAGTGATAGTTGATTTCATCAACCCCAGTGTACAACTGGTACTCATATTATCGACCCAGAAAGAATGAATAGCAAATTCAACTTCAACAGACTTTGGACTCAGAATGTAAAGACAGGACAAACATCGCTAAGCATTTTGTCTGGTGTGTTTATGATTCTGCCAGCTTACAGCCTTTGTCCGACAATAATTTCCAATTTGGGCACAAGACCAGCATGTTTTTTTCTTGAGGTGTGGAGGAATTAAAGGCTAGTCAATTAAACCAACCCCAGTACTTAACTGGTATTTTATACATTCTATCCCAGAAGGATAAAAGACAGAGTTGGCTTCAGCAGGATTTGAACTCAGAATGTAAAGTGCTGGAATAAACACCACACAGCATTTTCCCTTGATGCTCAGTCCATTACTCAACTGAAAAACTACCAATTGTTACATATTTGGGCACAAGGCCAGCAATTTTGAAGAGAATGGGTTTGCTGATTTTTTATCACCCCCACCTCCACCCCACACCAGTACTTGATAGAGACACTATTTTATTGACCCCAGAGGGATGACAGAGCAAAGTTGGACTCAGCAGGATCTGAACTCACAATGTAAAGTCCTGGAACAAATAACGCAGGGCCTTTTCTCCAATGCTCTAATAATTCTGCCAATCTGTCCCCTACTGAAAACTAACGATGGTTTCAAATTTCGGCAGAAGGCCAGTAATTTTTGAGATTATGGGGCAAGCCTATACCATCAATCCCAAGTACTTGATAGATATTTTATCATTTCATCAACCTTGAAAGGAGGAAATACAAAGCTGACCTTTGAACTTAAAATGTAGGGATCCAGAACAAATACCACAAGGTATTTTGTCCAATGTGCTAACGATTCTGTCAGCTCGCTGTCTTGACTGAAATGTAATGATTCTTTCTAATTTTGAGGAAAGGGTGCAGAAGGAATTGATTATATTGAACCTAGTGTTTAACTGTGGAGGTGCAATGGCCCAGTGGTTAGAGCAGTGGACTCATGGTTGTAGGATCACAGTTTCAATTCCCAGACCGGGTGAAATTTAAAATTGACAAGCTGAAAACAAATACAAATTCAAAGTTGAAAAATAAAAGCTCCAATTATGTTATGAAAACAATGTCAACAAGTAAAATGAGATTTTCAAATAAAGAATAATTTGAAAACAAAACAATTAACATCTTTAAACACAAACACTATTTATTTTGGGAGGGTCACTATGCCAATAACACACACACTGGTTCTATTTCACTTCTTTATTATTAATCAGTTAACTAATTGATTGTTTGATTAATCTTTCAGTTAATCAATCAATCAGTTATATTTGTCAAAGTTCTTTTGTTACCATTTACAAACTCATCATTGTTATGCTCTCTCAACGCCAGGTCAGTTGACCTGAAGAGAGACAGACCCGAAGCTGACTTGGAGCAGAGGGGGCATGTCAATGAAGAGGTCATGAATAGAAACAAAACGACTTGACAAACATAACTGATCAACTGATTAACCAAATTACTAATCAAACAACTGATTAGTTAATTTGTTAAATGGTTAACTAATTGACCAATAATACAAGAAGTGAAATAGAACCAGTACCAGTGCATGTTCATTATTGGCACAATGACCCTCTCAAATGCAAAAAAATCTGTTTCAATGAGTTTACATCAAGAACATTGCAAACCACAAACCAAATACAGAAATCTAATCAACAAAACCATTTAAGATAGAAAATAAACTCTTAAAAAAAAAGAGAAAGTGAAAAAGAAGTGTTATTAAAATCAAAAGAAAACCTAGTTTGAGTTTTCTGTTTGAGAAAAATTTAGGAATTTTTCAAGAAATATCTTTTGCTAAAAACTATAAACCTAATTTTAGGAACATAGCTGAAGAAAACGTGAATGAGCTGAAAGAATTATAAAAATAAATCTCGTGTTTATTCTGACATCTTAATAGAGACAAAATGACACTTAAAATATATATACAGGGCTGGGCAAAAGTAGATATACAGTTGTTTAATATAAATGGGATGTTCTTGTGGTTCAAGCATTCATTCAAAGTCCCCAGAAAAAAATAGGGGGCTGCCAATGAACTAGACATCTCCTGCAGATCCCTTAGCTGACTTGTGAATTACTCAGGTAAAACGGAAATAGAGAATCAAAGAGAACATTCCTTTCATATTAAGCAACTGTGTACCTACTTCTGCTCACCCCCCCCAGATTATTCATCGGAGATGGAATAAAGCTAAGACTTAATAGAATTTTTAGGTTAATTCTAATATCATTTTGGAATATAGGAGATTCCAAATCCTATTTATTGTCAGAATATAAGTGATTTCTTTTATGATTTTAATGCAATTTTTTTTCCTTCTTGTCCTTTTGATAATTCATAAAACACAATGAAAATGATTTCTAAAATTGACAAAAAATGAAAAAAACTGGTATGTAGTTGATTGAATCAACATCAAAGGTGTTTCACATGGGCAGTGGGTGGGCAAGGGACGTTGAACAGTGAGGACCAAAAAATGGTGGTGGGGAGTGGGCAGCAAATTGCTTTGTTTAATAAAACCAAGATGGCTGAAACATTTCGAATTTGTTCAAATCCATGACAAAGAAGGAGTATTTGGATGAAAATTCTATTTTATCATCTCGTTAAGAGGGAAGGCGAAGAAAATTTCAGTAGTATGTGGAGTCAGTGCTGGTATTTGTCCTTTTGAGAACCACTGGACTTCTGTATTTGACTTGTGTTTATTTTATGCAAAAGGATAAATAAAGTGAACTACAGCAGGATTTGAACTCAGACCATAAAGGTATATAACAGAATGCTATAAGATATTTTGCCCATTCTACCAATTCTGATTTTTGAGTAAAAAAAAAAAAAGGTACAAAAAAATATAAAGTTTAACTAAAAAAATACATGTTAGAAAAAAATTTGTGCCATTTTTCTTAAATGGATTGTAAACTTGATAAATTTTCATTTATGTTTTTCTTTCGCCCATTAATAAAGTAAAATTACTCCTTTATTCAGGAATTTCCAAGATATATCATAATTTTAATATAAACCATTAAAAATGTACTGACGTGTTTAGACAGGCTTGAACCTCTTATGTCTGACATTTTGTCGTCTGCCGACTCTCATGATCCAGCTGCCATTAGTTTGTAGATCTGTCACCATGGCACTACTTTTAGATGCCAATATTGTTTATTCCAAGCACTGAAAAACTTTGTATGGAAGCATTAATGGGTCTGTTTTAAGCTTGACAAGATCCCATGAGCAGCAGGACTATGCTGACCTCCAGTGCTAGCCATACCATGGTTTCAATGGCTGGATGCCTTCTCTAACACGAACCATTTTAGTGTGTATGGGTAATTTATTTTTGCTGATTGTACAAAGTAGACGCATAGTTAAAGGAGCGGAAATGTACTTAATATAATGAACCGAGAAATTTTAATCAAAAATACAACTGTAGTGTGTGCCAGAGGAAATAGCTGAGTAATTACAATTCTGGTCAACATATGCAAGGAAGACAACCCAAAAGTTGTAACAACTCTGGACATGTACCAGTCTTATTATACCTCATCAGCACACCATAGATTTCAACAGTGCTGCAAGACTTCAGATGACTAAGAGATAAATAAAGTTTGAGTGAATAAATACTTGTAAGCTGTGAACAAGCAAAAAGAATGACTGAGGAGGGGGTTGGGATTTATCCAGGGATGTCTTTGCATGAAAAACAATTTAAGTTGTTACAAACAATATAGTGAGCCAAAGCATTTAAATTAGCTAATATTGCACCAGTAATGAGAAGAACAAAGCTTAATTTTCAATTTGTGTGAAGAAGGGCAAGGGAAGGCAACCCTAAAAGAACAAGTAGTATACTAAGTCGGATATATTTTCCAGAATTGCAAAATGATGTTGCCATAGTTCACAATAAAAATCTTAGTATTGTCTTTAAAGTTTTAAGTTACAAAAAATAGCATGGTCTATAATGAATAGCATCATCATTGCAAGAAATGTCGATCAAATATTTCTTTCAATCAGTTACCGTTTGGCTAAACTCTAAGTTTTATTAAACAGCAATATCGCAACCAAAGAGCTTGCTTTAATCTGATGAGTCATAAATTTACAGGGGTGGAAAAACAAAACTGGAAGAAGTAATCGAAAGTAATATGGAGAAATTTAAATAATTAAAACACACAGGACAAGAAAAAATAGAATACAAAGTCAAACTACACATAAAGCAGTTTTTTTTGAAATTTTAAAGTTAAAGTTGTACTCCAATTTAAATATTAACTTTCAAACAATAATTTTTAGATATAATTTTCTTCGGGAGTTAGAAATAGTGAAATAAATCACTTGTCAAAATATTTTTGTAAAAAAATAAATTCAAGAATGTAAAATTATTCATGTAGAAAATTCAAAACTATGTTTTATACCAACTTTTAATGTTAATAATTCGGGAGAAGTGTTGGTTAAATATTAAAATTTATAGGAAAATAAAAGAAAAAGTTAAAAGATATCTGACAGTTTTTGAAAAAAAAACAAAAAAATCTGACATACCACATTTGCCAGTGTGTAAGATACACACTCACATAAAACACCTACAACTTCAATACATTTCCTCATATGCTCATACACTTGTCTGTATCTTATTCATAATACAGTCACATCTTATACACAAGCAGATATGGAAGAAAAGTAAATGGACAAATGCATTTACTTCACCCTTCTTCAATTAATCAAAACAAATAATTTTTATAGAATATAAAACCCAATTAAAATGGAAAAAAAGTGTAAGTGATTGAATCAACAATATATTGTTGTTATTCATTTAAATCAACTCTAACTTGTTCTCAAAGCAATTAAATATAAAAAATAAAAAAAGAAAATTACAAAATACTTTGTAATTTTGGCACAATGCCAGCAATTTTGAGGGATGGATAAGTTGATTACATTGCCACCATTGCTCAACTGGTACTTATTTTATCATTCTCCAAAGGTTGAAAGGCAAAGTCAACCTCGGTGACATTCGAACTGAGAATATAACTAACTAGAAAAAAATGCCATTAAGCATTTTGTCTGATGTGGTAACAATTCTGCCAACATGCCACTTGAGAAAATTACAAAATAGTTAATATTTATCTAAGTTGAAATCCAAATTCATAATTAGACAATTAAAATTTAAACCATATTTCAATAAGCATACTGAAATCATTGTTTTTTAACTAAATTATGAAAATTAAATTCATATATCAACAAACAAGCTTGAAAAGTTAAAAGTAAACAAATTATGAAATTTAAATTTTAACATTGAAATTTGAATTTTCCAATAAGTTGGTGGAGAGATTTAATAAAACTTGAGCAATTTCTTCTTCAATTTGTTTTGGTGGCTGGAAAAAAGCAAAACCAAAACAAAACAATATAAATCAAATGTCATAATTCTTTTTTGGAATGTTGGATCTTGAAGCAGATAAAACTATAAATAACGAGTGTGTAAATATTGAGTTAAAAAAACCCCTTAGGATAGAAACAGTCAAAGACTTCCCCAGATTCCAGCATTGCAAAGAGGAATTATTTCATGTCTTTTTGAAGTTTCTAAATTCTTATGACGTTGACTTGTAATACAGTTCTGGTTATTCTGAATACAGAATCATTTGCAGATGGTTCCAGGTTCAGTCCCATTATGTGTGTGTGTGTTTGTGTACATGTTTGTCCTCCACAACCACTTGATAACCCATAACATAGTGGTTTGGCAAAAGAGACTGACAGAATAAGTACCGGGCTTTACAAAAATTAACAAGTATTGGGGTCGACTCATTCAACTAAAATTCTTCAAGGCAGTGTCCCAGCATGCCCACAGTCTAATGACTGAAACAAGTAAAAGATAAGATGTTTAATTCTACATCAAATGAGTTGTAACGGCACTTATTTTTAAAATAATATTTTGTGAGATAAGTCTTTACATTCTGCCAAGAGAGTAGACTAAATACACGGCTGCTAAGTCTATAAGTTTTAACCTCAAATGCCCAGCCATAGTACCTTTTAATAATCAAATTATTTCCCAGGAGTAAACTTTCAAAATTGAAGGAATACAGTTGTTATGGGGTTAAGATGTAGGACTTGTCGTGATTGCCCCTTTTCAAGCCATGCTAGTCATTGCAGCACAATATTCTACTTGCCTCAAATTATCACAATTTTTTAATAAGTGAATGGTGAGTTTGAAAAGCAACTTTCTGGAAAAACTTTGTCAAATTAGAAACTATGCTGAAATTAAAACTTACCATATTTGATGGTATATAAGAAGTAATTTTCTTTTAAAGAAAAATGTCTCAAAAAAATCACCCTGGGTCCTATATGTGAAGTTGGGCCTTCCATAGGCATTAATACATTAAAAGCATTTTAAAAATATTGTTAACTGCATATACAGTAAGATTTGAAACGGTTATTTTATTCTTTTATTCATTTGACTCTGGTCATGCTGGACATGTGTGTCTATGTGTTTGCCCCCGCCATCATCACTTGACAACTGATGTTGGTGTGTTTACGTCCCCGTAACTTAGCAGTTTGGCAAAAGAAACCAATAGAATAAGTACTAGGCTTACAAAGAATTAGTCCTCGGGTTAATTTGTTCGACTGAAAAGGCACTGCTCTAGCATGGCCGCAGGCTCCTGTCAAACTGTCCAGCCCATGCCAGCATGGAGGGAGGACGTTAAACAATGATGATGATTTTACTTACCACACATGTCTGAGACTCTTTTCTCTCCATTAATGGTTGAGGAATACAAATATTATACTCTATAATAGTGGTGGTGCTGTTGTTGATGTTGGTTCTGTTTGGTATGCTTGTTGATAATCTAAAAGTGTTTTTTAAAAAAAGTACTTTACTGCTACTGCACAAGATAAACTGTTCATGTTAACAACATCAACACAAATTTACTTCTGTTTTTCTGTGCTGTCATGGGCTGACTGGGTCTTACAATATCTTGTCATTGTACATCTCACCCACACAACAACAAACAAAATCAGCCAAGAGTTGTTGCTTTTTATGTCTTACAGTGTAGATCAGATGTATTTCTTCATGCCCCCTCTATACTGAAGCAGTTATTTAGAATTACAGCCATCTTAGACAGCCTATAATGTGGCCTATAATTTGTGTCTTATTCGTATGTTCAAGTTTTATCAAGGTTTCTATGGTTGGATGCCTTTCCTTTCATCAACCTTTCCAGGTAGGTATATTTTATCATATCACTGGTACCACAGAGGTTATCCCATACAGAATTTATGAGTTACCCCAAAGCTATATCACTTCTTATTTCAAGTTGCTGCCCTCCTAAACAGCTTCTTCATCATTCATCAAACCCTGGATGTTACTGTCTTAAGTACTAGGACTTTACATTATTTACATTATCTACATTTGACGGATATTCGTCCTCATCTTGTTTGTTGTTAACACAACGTTTCGGCTGATATACCCTCCAGCCTTCGTCAGGTGTCTTGGGGAAATTTCGAACCTGGGTTCTCATTCCTATCGATGTTACTATTATTATTATTATTAATATATTATTATTATTATTATTATTATTAATCAGGTCGCTGCCGTGAATCGAACTCGGAACCTTGGGGTTAGTAGCCCGTGCTCTTAACCACTACGCCATATGCCCGTGGGCAATTATGGGGTGAATTTTAAGGCTTATAAATCTATTATTT
>NC_068991.1:7806883-7814371 GCF_001194135.2 Octopus bimaculoides | reverse complement strand
CTGGGAGAACTATGATGGAACTGTCTCCTTGTAGCCTTTTGATAGCGAACTTTTCTTCCTTAGTGATGTTTGGTTTGGGAAGTTTCGCTTTCTCCAGTACCTGTCTCACCTTCCACCTTAGTTCATCTCCCTGAGCTTTCGGTATCTTTACCGCTATCTCTTCAATAGGGGCTATTATGTCCAAGTATGGAATGCGCTTGATGGTTGTCACAAAGTTGAGACCTTTGTTCAGTACGGCTTCTTCGGAGTCTTCCAGACGTCGGCTACTTACATTAATCACTGCTTTCACATTTGAATATCCGTCAAATGTAGATAATGTAAATAATGTAAATAATTCCTCATCTCTTAAATATAGAACTGTACTAGGACTTTGTTTCCATGGTGTATAAGTGAATGAGATCACAACCTTTCCCACTGGATAGGATGCTAGTCCATCGCAGAGGTTACTCATCTACATGTAAATGGAAGGGAGTTATGTGAAATGAAGTGTTCTGCTCAAGAACACAAGGCACCACCTATAATGTGTAAAGTTTTCTTCAGTTTTCTTACATTTTTTTTTAAAGTCTGAATTTGTTGTTGTTGTTGTAGTTGTCTTTGAGAATCAAAGCTACAATCTTGTGGTTGTGAGTGTAACAACCTAACTACTAAACCTAGACGGTTTGATGTTAATGAAATTGATAAAAAAAATTAAAAAAAGAAATTGATTGAAAACTACTTACTTTATATTATGTATATTTGGATCTTCGTTATCTTGATGTGAATTATTCAACATTTCATGTGACATCATGTTCCTTGCATTATCTGAAACATCATATTCTGTCTGTTGGCTGTTTTTTCTGGGTGTATCAGGAACGAACTGCTTACTATCAGCACATTGAGAGGTTTGGTCACAGTGAATAAATGAAGTATTGTTAAGGTCAGAAATAAATTTACAATTGTCAGGTGTCTGCCAATTTGAGTTTGTGGTGATATTCTGGTTGGTAAAAGGCATCAGGCAATCTAGATATTGAGCAAAATGTGACAATATAAAAGACAGCAATGAGAAAAATATATGGAGTAAATAAATACTTTACTAAAAGGATCATGAAATTTAGCAAAATATTTATTAGTAGTAGTGTTTATTTTTAATGAAAGTAAATGTTTGTGTAAATCAGTTATGCATAATGTAGATGTCAAATAAGTCAGCACTGAATAAATGCCACCAAAATAGGTGGTGCCAAAAGGTCTGTGTCAAAACAGCTCATATCCCACAGACACAAGATCCCAAATTTGAAGTGAGAGATATAAGCAATTATATCAACTCTGGTGCCACGTAAAAAGCATCCAGTTCAATTTGTGGTTGGCATTAGGAAAGGCATCCAGTTGTAGAAACCAAGCCAAATCAGACTATGGAACTTGGTGTGGGTACTGGCCTTGCCAATTCCTGTCATATTGTCCAAACCTATGCCAGCATGGAAAACAGACATTAAATGATGATGAAGAGGAGAAGGATAATGAGCTCTTGACTGGTTCTTATTTCATCGCCCCCTGCCTCCCGGAAGATGAAAGGTAGTTGATCCAGGAAAAGAACTTAATCAAGGTTAAATGAGGAAAAATCTTAGAGATCTAAAGAAAAAGCACTGAGAGAAATAAAACTGAATGAAAAACATGAAAAAATATTTTGTAAATAAGTTTACCACTTTTTAAGGGAAGTAAATTGTTTATTTGAATCAAAGACTAAGATATATTACAAGAAATATTAAAATAGAATAAATTCAAACCTGGAGGTAGAAGTGGCAATTGCCACAGAGTGACTGGCAGAGTTGGGTTAATATTTGGCATCAAAACTGTGTCATTTGGAATAAAAGTAACAGCTTCACTGCTTTCATTTGGAAATAAATCATTTTCAATGCTTTTAATTTCTGCACAATTCTGAAGGATGTTCAAATTATCGGGATATTCACCATCTATTGGTAAGTTATAAGTATTACAAGCATTTCCGACAGTATCTACATTCTGCTCAGAAACAAAGTGACAAAAATTGTTTTCTTTTGGAATGTCAAAGTTTTGGGTTTGTAAAACAAGATAAGCATTTTCAAATAATATTGAATTTAATTGCTTTGTTTCATGAGAATCTTCTGTGTCTGACTTGATTTTCATTTCTTTATTTTCTAAGCAGTAACCATGTTCTTTATTTTGTTCTATCTCTTTTGAAATAATATCATCTTCTTTATAAATATTTCCAGATTCTTCAACTTTAAACAAACACTGGTCCTGTAGTTTTTTATTAGCCATCTTTATCTGACCAACATTCTCTTCATCAGGATACAACCCAACTTTCTTCATAGAAGTATCTAAAGCATAATGAACATCATCAGTTAATATTTGTGAGGAGCAATTATACTGATGGTAATTTTTCATAATCTTTCCATATTTTAAATTTGATTTTGGTGCTGTTATCTTTTTTCTACGTCTGGTATTGGCAAACCAAGTCTTCACTTGAGATAATATCAAACCACTCTGTTCCACCAATTGTTTTTTTTCATTTTCGTTTGGATAAGGATAATCAGCATGTTTATCAAACCACTGTTTTAATGTTTGACGAGCATGTTCAGGTAAGTTACTTGAAGGCCTCTTACCACTTGGACAAATACTTTTAGGTGGTGGATGTCTAGTCAAAAAAGAACAAAAAAATCAATTAATATTACTGTAGAATTGTCATATGGTGTTTAAAACCACAGGAAGAAATGATAGTTTTTGAAAGACAAAAGGATAAATGATTTCAAATTCCTATATTGTACAATACATCACTTCTCCATTTTATATCGCACAGTAATAACAGATCCTACAGTTGTGTTCTATATTGTGTTACACCATTTTGTAACAAAAAAGACAGAACTGGTAAAGGGCCGCAGAACAATTAGTAGAGTTGGGTTAATATTTGTCATCAAAAACTGTTTCAAGTGGATTGAAAGGAAGAGTTTAACTGTTCCCATTGCGGAAAAAAAAAAGAAGCTTTTATGGTATATTACAATTGCAAAATCACCTCTTAACATTCTGATTTCACATTCCGCCAAGGTCAACTTTGCCTTTCACTTTTTTCAGGATCAATAAAATAAGTACAATAAGTACCAGATGAACACTGGAATAAATATAATCACCTATTTTCCTCCCTTTAAATTGTTGGCAGTGTACCAAAATTTGAAACTATCATCATGTACTACTATCTATATCTATTTATCTGTCTGTTTATGGAAACTGTTGGTTTTGAAAAACCAAAGACCATGGATCTGTGTCTGGAGAATTTTGTGTCAGCTGTTGATAGCAGTGCAGTGTCTACTGTGGTTGCACAGGCTCACACGAGAGTGTCTGCTGTGGCTGCACAGGCTCACATGGGAGTAGCAGTCTTAAAGGCAGTGACTGCATTTGAAGATGCTTTCCACCAGTTCTGCTGTGTTTTCCTCTCTTCAATCCAACCCCTTGCATAGGACATCATTTTATATACTAAATATGTGTGTATATGTATAAATATATATGTGGACTGGTGCATGTGCATACATGGTGCCTTGGTAGTATTATTAGAACATCAGCCAGAATGCCTTATGGTATTCAATCTGACTGTGAGCACTCCAAGTTCAAATCCTTCCATGGTCAATTTTGTGTTTCATTCTTTTGAGGTTGATAACTAAAGTACCAATCCAGTAGTACTGGGGTTGATTATTTTCTCATGTTCTCTCTCGAAGAAATCCACTCCCCAAAACAGCCTATGCCTACCTTGTTTGCATACCTCAGTAAGAATCTGTTACATCTCAGCGAGCAATGACCTGGAGAGATTCAGAAACAAGTATCAAAATGCCAAAAGGAAATAGACAACATAACTTACTTTTTTCTGCTCCTGAAACGCAGAAGCGAGGTTAACGGATAACCTTTTTCTTTTTCTTTTAATTTATAGTGAGCTTTATCCCAAAGTGAAATAAATCTTTCTGGGTTTGTAAATTTTCCATTCTGTAAAAGAAATCATTTCTTAAAAAGTATGCAATAACGACAAACGAAAACTGGCTGAATTCAGAAAGAAGAGACAAAAGAGTTCTCATGCTCTGCTTGTTACTATGGAAATAGGCATGAATGTGGCTTACAATTGGCTAAAATTATCAAATTGCTAATAACTAGTTATTTATTGATTTATAGCGAAAATGATTTTTACATCATTCATTAGCCAATAAAAGTGTATCATTACACTGAATATGAAATCAGTTCGAACAGAATAGATGCTGGCAGCCAAACCGACTAGATCCATGATGCTTTTCCTATCACCAAATCTCACCTATTTCAAACAAGATATTTCCCCATGGCTGGACATGGTTTCACAGGGCGATCTTTCGGTACTGGATCCCATAACTTCCGGTCGTTGTGCACACGCATATTGATTACATTATCGTATAGTATGTTTATGTGTTTAAAGTTTGGGAACTGTATGAATCTGAGGGGAGAAGGTTTGAGTTTAGTGGGCCATTCATTTTTTTTTTTCTATTTAATGTTGTGTTTTCATATTTTCAAGTCATTTAAAAACATAAACACACTATACGATAATGTATTCAGTATGCGTGCGCACAACGACCGGAAGTTACGGGATCTAGTACCGAAAGATCGCCTAGGGGAGATTTAGCTGCTATTTCTAGCAAGTCAAACGACCAAGTACAGACTATTTTGTCAACCCGTACTCTTCTACAGTAATTACAACCTACAATAAAACTCACATCTTAATTTAATAAAATACTGCAAAGCTTTTTCCGACTCTATTCTATACATATACCAATGTTGTGTTTTGATATTTCGTTTAGGCATTGTGAGACGGTGGGACTGAACCCAAGACCACACGGTGGGACTGAACCCAAGACCCGCACGGTGGGACTGAACCCAAGACCACATAGTTGGGAAGCAAGCATCTTAATCACATAGCCACGCCTGCGCCGAGACCAGCAAATTGAAATTGGAAAAATATTTCGCATCAATTCAATTATTTTTCACTCATTTGTTTTTCCATTACGACATACGAAGCACTCCCACACAATTTGAATTGTAAACATTGCAATCGTTCTTAGTCGTTTTACAAAATATTCCCAAATCACGAAGTCAGGACATGACCTAGTAGCAGGGTAGTCTATTTCGCTCCTGCGTAACAACACACTGGTACTGCGTTCCTCTACCCTTTAAAAGCTAGCGGCGGAGGAATACAATACCAGTGTGTTGTTACGCAGGGGTGAAATAGTTCGATTGCTCTGTTGAGTCTTAAAGAATTCGTAGACACAAATTTATTTGCTAGGGGGTGGTCTTTCTGTAGAATAGCGTCGGAAATTATGCGGGACACCAAAAGCCGTAATTTTTATGAATCTGCAAAAAAGGAAGATTTCCCTCTCCTTCCATAATTTTTCAGTTTTGACTCTTTTTCGATTTCTTTTCTTCAGAATTGTTACACGTAATTTTAAGGAATCATAATCTTAGATGTTTAAAATGTCTTTTTTTTTAAATTAGCTTTTATAGATTCGTAATCTACGATACTTAAAACATAGAGATCACAAGAAATTACGGTTTTTAGCAGACTAAATAATTTCCAACTCGATTCTACAAGAATGCTCTCTTGGGCGGTGGGACTAAATTGCCTTTCATGCGTTTTAAAAATCATTAATCGTTAATATTATTTTGTTGTCTCAGTAAGAAAGCAATATGGAAATCACAGGCAATAAATGAAAAAGAATATGCGCCAACATTATTGTTTGGTTAAGGAGTTCTGAGGTTTAGTGTAGGTGTGTGTATACGTGCCTTTGTTTATGTTTTGTCTCTTTATGCCCCGTAATCTAGCAGTTCAACAAATAGATATCGAAAAATTAAATAATGGGTTCAATATGGTCAACTAAACATTTGCGGCAGGTGCCCCTCACCATGGCCGCAGACAAATAAAAGATTGAAACGCAAAAGAATGAGAGAATGTTCTATTTATTTAGGAACGCTAAATACTATTACCATAAGAAGTTGCAATGAGGGACCTTTTTTTTTTTTAATTAGTGAATAAAAACGAATAATGAATTGGACAGGATTCTGAGAAATCGCCATAGGAGGCTCCCAGTTTCTCATTATGTAAAAGAAACGTAAAGCAATTTTTAAATTAATATAAACAAAATGCTTTTTTAAAACCCGAATAAAAACGACTTGATCGTCACAATTTGAAGAGCAATAGGAAGAAATCAGTTTGCAATGTTTAAATTGAGCGAGGAAATTAGAAAAGTGTTGATATTTTAGTTACAAGAAACATACATTGAAAGAAGATGTACGCCATTTTTAAATGAGCGAGCACCTTAGTTTCAAATAAATCGGGAGAATATTATTAATAAAGCTAATTTGCATCGATGTAACTAATGGGCAGGAACAATATCATTATAGTATCAAGCTGATAATGGGAAGTTTTCTATGAGAACGACACTAGAGACATCAACTGATTTCTCCATTTCGTCCCGATTGCCAAAGACATCATTTGAACATTAAAAAAAAATGTTAATGTCATTATAAGCTGATAAGACTTACCTCAATTAGTTCAAAAGCTTCGCAGAATTTTTCTTCGTGAATTCGTAAACTAATAATACAAAATATGAAATCTTCGTCCTCTTTTAGCTCTTCAAATAACAATGGTTTAGACTTGATCAAGTTATCAAGCCAATTTTTGAATTCATCAAATTTCTCCAAGTTGCACAGATACTGAGCGAAGTAGGAAAGTGCGCTGTCCATCACGGAATTTCTGTTCGTTTTTTACCAAACTTCCATCAATAAACGACATTATAAATCTGAATGAATTATTTGAAGGTTTCTTCATTATCACTTTGAAATTCGGCTTCTTTCCATTTCTCTATAGAGCTCAAATATGACTATTTACAATATAAACATACATTCCGCGAATAGAGCTCAACGCCTAAGTGCATATAATAAGCACTTGCACAACGTATCTATATTTCTTATTTGGAAAATGTTACCTTAATCATCTTTAGGTAACACAGTCTGTATCAAACAGGAATTTATTAAACATAAAATAGTATTTAGAGTATACTCAGTGAATATGTCTGTCAGAGTGAATTTGATCTTTCGAAATTTATGTTTTAAAAAAAGACCATAAGCCCAATGACGTTTTTGTTTTTTTTAATTCATTTTGCTAACTACGTTCTCCCGTCCCGCTTTCGTTAATTTTTCCCCTCTGTATCAGTGTGTGTGCGCGCGCGCGTGTGTAGGTACAACTGTTATTTAAACGAACTTATTAGATAGTTGTAGTTAGGTTTGAGAAATAGTTCTATTATGGCAGTAATATAAAGAACTTCTATAGTAGCTTAGCTTTCCTCACGTTTTGCTAAACTTCACAAACATATATGAATGCCAATGCACAACACTCTCGGACCTTGAGTCACTCTTGCACTTCTGCTAAATATTAATAAAAATATACATATACTCAATTTTTCCTGTTTGCAT
>NC_068991.1:7805040-7806459 GCF_001194135.2 Octopus bimaculoides | reverse complement strand
AAAGTCAACCTCGGCAAAATTCGAACTCAGAACACGAAGACGGACGAAATGCCGCTTAATATTTTTCCTGGCGTGCTAACGATTCAAAAAGAAGGATAATATAATATCCTTTCTACTATAGTTCCAAGACCTGAAAATTTGAGGGAGGAGACTGGTCGATTACATCGACCCCAGTACTCCACTGGTACTTAGTTTATTGACCCCGAAAGGATGAAAGGCAAAGTCGACCTCGGCAGTATTTGAACTCAGAACGTCTTTAAGACGGACAAAATGCTACTAAGCGTTTTACCCAGCATACTAACAATTTTGCCAGCTCACCGCCTTCAAAAAATAGGGTAATATAATCTTTTCTACTCTAGGCACAAGGCCCGAAATTTTGAGGGAGGGGGCCAGTCGATTAGATCGACTCCAGTACGCAACTGGTACTTAATTTATCGACCTCGAAAGGATGGAAAGCAAAGTCAACCTCAGCGGAATTTGAACTCAGAACGTAAAGACAGGCGAAGTAGAGTAATATAATATGAAGTGTCTATGTAACTCAAAACCCAGAAAATCCGTACAATGGAACTATTCTGTGAGGAGCATATAAAACATATAAAGTCAGGAGGTGATAGAGGTGAATATAGATCCATTTAACCATGTAGCTTTTATAAGGTTACAGCTGTTTCAAACATTCTTCATGCATTATACAATACAATTGTATATTCACAAATTAATGCAAATAAAGAAAGCTAGGTCATCAGACCATTAAAACATCATGGTTGCATTAACAGTTCAACTGCTGATACTGAAATTAATACTTCATGAAAAAGGCTGTCAAATCAGATTGGAGCCTGGTGCAGCCTTCTGGCTTGCCAGTCCTCAGTCAAATCGTCCAACCCATGCTAGCATGGAAAGGGGACGTTAAACGATGATGATGATTATGATATATGCTCTGTCTGCTATAGGGGGAAGACCATAGTTCAAAAGAGGAGTCAATGCACAATTTTGTAGATTGCGCAGAGCAGCCATAGCCAACGTGTGGCCTGTGGGACTTTCTGAATGGCGCGCCTAACAGAAAATTTTTTGTTGTAAGGCCCACCTGATAGTTAGCCATGGAAAGACTTCCTTTCGACCCCCAACGACCCATTTTCTCGCAAATTTAAAAAAAAATTTTTTTTTCCCAAAAACCTACCTTTTCGGATACGGAGATTCCTGAAAATTGCCAAAAACCAGAATTTTGAAATTTTTTCCGCTACTCCTCCCACCCAATTTCTTCATTTTTCACTCTTTTCTGTAACCCAACCCTAACCCTAATCCTATCCCTAATTAGAAAAATTTTTGGAAATTTTTTTCGAAATCATAATCTCCGTATTTTTCCGTATATTTTGAAAAAAAAAAAAAAAATTTCTGAAAAAAGTTAAAATGAAGAATTTAGGG
>NC_068991.1:7798586-7804864 GCF_001194135.2 Octopus bimaculoides | reverse complement strand
AAACCTTGTTTTGCTTATTGTAAATATGTTTATCTGGAGACTTAACGTTGATACACTTATTTGAAAGGTAAACAACCAGTTTTACACCTAAGCTCCTGTCTTCCTATATCTCTAGTATCAGTTGAATTATGTTTTGTCAAGGATTTTACGGAATATAATACTTTATTTTAGCTAATATTTGTTAAGAGTTTTTACTGTAAGCTATTATAAATAATGAGCTAAAAGATGAGATATTAAGTGAATACTGTTGAAACATAAACACACCTTTTCTCAATGTGTGTACGTATTATGTATATATATATATATATATATATAAATATGTATAAGTCTAAGAGTAGCAAAAAATTAAGAAATTTAATTTACTACCAGTGGTGTAATTAGTCAACAGACTATATATTATTCATGTAAAATACAGTGCACATTTAATACACATTAGAGATGCCCATAAAAGGACATCTAACCCGCTAGAAAGAGCAGCCAAAGCTCTACCACAAAATATGGAAATTATCCCTATTTTGTGGTGTAGAGCTTTGGCTGTTCTTTCTAGCGGGTCAGATGTCCTTTTATGGGCATCTCTAATGTGTATTAAATGTACACTGTATTTTACATTATATATATATATATTTGGATGTGCGAATTCTGCGTGAAATAGGAAACGGTGGTGATTGAAATTTTGTAAATAGGATAAGGCTTATAATTCTGTTTACCATATATTGTATAAAATTCAGTTCTAACAGTTCCACTCGACTTTTGTCAAGTTAAGAACAAATGATAAAAGAAAAAAAGAAAAAGATTGGCGATATTTGGCTTTTGGTATATATTTTGCAAGCTTGACAATAAAACCAAAACAATTCGTGAAAATACGAAAATAGATTTGGATATTCGGAGGAAGCGAACGGAATAAATAAATGCTTAACTGTTGCTTTTGAAAAAGTTAAATATTTTAATTAATAAAAATAAAATACAATATTAATGGATTAAAGCTAAACATTGCGTAAGAGATTGTCGCGTGCAAACCAGAAAACAATTTGTCAAAGTATTGATATAAACATAGGCTTTTACAATTTTCGGTGTAACCCAGATCTGTTCCTCCTCCTCTGTCGATTTCGTTATTTTTCATAACCCTTTGAAAAATGCCTTTTTTTTATTTTTGCAATGAAATTTTCCAGAGATACGTTTCAGATGGTTATTTGTGGAAACATTTTCTGAGATGGGGAGAGAAATTTCGGATAATTCACACAACTTGACTTCGATTCCTCGTAACTTTCTGAAAAAATAGATATTTTTGTTATAACATTTTTAGCAGGTAAAGCTTGGCTGATTCACACCATCTTCGTTGGTGTTTGTCAGATGATGTCAGAGTTCAAGAGGGAGATAAATGACATTCGTTTCATTAATTTTATGTCGAGATTAGAACTTTGGGACAAATTGGCCAGCAGTTGGAGCTCAACTTGGGACTGGAACAATAGAATGATTGCATTACAGAATTATTTCTCATCTGTCCTTAACCTCTGATCAAACCCACCAGGCCACATAGTTACTATAGACATTTTTATAGTCAAGCTATTTAGCACTCGTTAGTTTTGGGCTGCAAACCTATTTAGCCCGCTGCAGGAGCTAGCTTAAAAGTCCACATGGAGTGCGGCTTTTAAGTTAGTATCAGACAAGAAAGACATAGCAGCTTTATTAATACTAGTGACTAATTTATGCTTTCAGACCCCACCCCCGGTCTAAATAAATACATAAGTATAAGCATGTAATTTTTTTCTATGGTTAACTGCAGTGAAGTTGCATTTAGAAGTTAAAATATGTCCCAAACATATTTGAAGTAATCTAAAGTTTGTTTGTTTCTCATCACTGCTCTGTACTAATATTAGATATTTATTTTGACTGAGTAGTCTGCAAATGCAAATCAGTCACAAGTATTGACCGACTCATAAAGTTATGGCTTTCTGATCAGCTCAGGACTATCTTTCTTTGGTAACCTCAACTGAAGTCATAATGAGCCAGAAATGCATCAAGGGGTCCAACAGAGGACACCACTGAGCTGACAATGGTGTGTTTACACTTTTACTATAACTAAGAAATTTTTCTCCACGGTTAGCTGCAGTGAAGTTGTGTTTAGAAGTTAACGTACGTCTTAAGCATACTTGAACTAACTTCGTTTGTTTATTTTGTACTTTCTTAATCATTAAGTAAAAATCATTAAGTAAAAATAATTTAATCCTATTTATTTGCTTAAGTATTTCTTCATTCATTATTTTTTTCTAATTTCATTTGTTTTTTCTTTTTGGTTCCAAGGAAACCATAATGAATGGACACATTATTAAAGGTACTCCCATTGCTGTGGATTTCTGGCAGATTCGTAAATGTCCTGATGCTAAACTATTTTTCCTGACACATTTTCACAGTGACCATACAGTCGGCCTCACATCTTCTTGGAATCAACCAATCTACTGCTCCAAAGTAACAGGAGACCTCATTTGTAAAAAATTTAGTATTGCTCAAGAATTAATTCACCCCTTGGAGCTAGACACTCCGGTTTTAATTCCCATCGACTCTACAAATTCTGAAATAGTTACTGTCGTAGCAATTGATGCTAATCATTGTCCTGGGTCAGTTATGCTCTTATTTCAAGGTTACTTTGGTTGTATGCTTTATACTGGTGACTTTCGATATGAACCCAAGGTAATAACTGACTCTTATTTGTCTTCACTTAACTATAGTGTCGATACTTTATATCTTGACAATACTTTTTGTGATCCAAAATGTAAGTTTCAAACTCGTACTCAAGCAACAGACTGGATTATGGAATTGATCAGCTATTATCCAGGACATGATATCATTTTCGGTATGAGCAGTTTAGGTAAACCAAATTTACTCATTGAAATTGCAAAGCATTTTCAGGAATTTATTGCTGTACCTCAGAAAATGTTTGAATATTTTGAACTTATTGAAACCCCTGATGTTTTTCAAATTGATACTGTTGAACACGAATGCCGACTACGAGTTGTTCCGTTTTACTTAGTAACAGAGAAGTATTTAGATAAATTAGCAAAACCAACAGTTGCAATATTTCCAACGGCACTTTATGAAGGGCTTGATGGTTCTCCATATTGCAACCAAAATGATATCTATGTGATACCTTATTCAGATCATAGCTCATACCCAGAGCTTGTAGAATTTGTTAAAAGAATTAATCCCAAGCAAATAATTCCAATTGTTAGTGCAAACGCAAAAGGACCATTTAAAATTTCACTGTCTCATCGTGCAGATATGAGTTGTTTTAATCAATACCTTTCCACAAGTCCCATCAAAAAATATACCATGCCAACTTTTCTCAAAAACCCCATTCTACCTATTCCTGGAGATAATGCCAAAAAAATTTGGTCATCAGCTGTAAAAAAGAAAATCCAAAGATCTGTCCTAAGACGTCGTATTCCCAAAGGAGTTGTTTTTGAATCTCCCATAAAATCATCTCAAAACCCAAAAGAGAAAAGCGATCACTTAGAACCAAAAATAAATGAAGAAAACCATAAAAATATTACATCAGTTTCAGAGAATTCTCCGAACAGTTCTAAAACTGATTCTAATAGTAAGACTGTAGAAGCTTTACAAATGTCTTCCCTAAATATAGTAAACAGGAATTCTGACTGTGACATACAAGATATAGTAACAGGAATTTCAATTATGAAGACTCCAACTAAGAGTAATAAACAAAACAAATTCATTGGAAGGAATTCAGAAATACCTGATTCTTCAAAAGAAAATTTTGCTGAAAAAATTTCTTTATTTGAAAATCAGTCGCAACAGTCTTCTGATAATAGTGAAGAACAGGAGGCTTCAGTTCCACTTTTTGATCTAAATGTAATTGAAAATATTTGCAGAACGAATGCAAATAATGGCAAACGGTCAGAAAAGCCTTTTAAAATATCAAAAACTGCTGCAAACTGCAGAGAGCAGTTACCAATGCTAGAACAGTTAAATGAAGTCTCAGTAAACAATAATTTAGACGAAAGAGAGAAAGAAACTGAGGACATTGATGATGAAATAATACGTGATTCAGAAAACTTGGTTGCTGAATCTGTAAATTGTGGCAATTCATCATCCGACAGTAATATGTCGACAATATATGATTTAAACGAACCAGGTGTAGTAAAGGAAAACACAGGTAAAAAAGAAAGTGTTTCTTCAAAGAAACGCAAGCGGCCATTTTCTGTTGGGCAACATTTAAAAGACTATTCTAGACTCTCTAAGAGACCCAAAGAAGTCGACAACGTTAGGATTGAACCGAGAAGTTTTTATTCCAATTTGTGCGCTTTGTCAAGCAATGGAAATTGTAAAATGACAAAGCAGTATAATAATCAACGTCAGAGGCTGGTATCTAGTTTTATTGAACAGGATAAAAACCCAGTTGAAAATAACCCCTCTACATCGAAACCTTCATTAGACTTTACAACTAAACACGTTCTTTCTCGGTGTCATGGACTGCAATCCTCTGTGATTGAAAAATATCAAAATATTATTGAGAAATTTGTTTTAAAACAAAGAAAAATGAATTTACTTTGAAAAGAACCTTTAAATAGATTCTACAAATTTATTAAAATTAAAAATCTAAATTAATTACAAATGTAAATTAATTTACTAACCTTTGTGTTTAATGTGATTTATGTATTCTACTTAAAATACATCACAAAAGAATTGTGATGAAAAAAAACATCTCAATTTCCAAGTTAGAGTTTCTTTGGTGTTTAAAATATTAGTTACATCAATTAAACACTTTTTTTTTGCTGTTTGTTTTTCTGTTGTTGATAATGGGTTGGATGTGTCAGCCAGGTATCACATTAACACTTGTTCCAAAATTTTTTCATCTCATCTGCACAGCCCATCATTTTTAGATCTGATTTGATTATTTGTTCCCATATATTCATGTCCTTCCACTTACCTTAACCCTTTAGCATTTAAACTGGCTGTAACTAGCCCTAATTTCCCATGTGTTTTATACAAAAACTGGCCAAATTTAGCCTCTCACACCTACCCAACAAAATCAGATAAAAATATACTATCACGTCATTGAAACCTTGAAGCTACAAGATAATATATGATTCATTCAAAACAATGTGAATAAATAAGCATTACATTTGACAGAGTTATCTGAAGCCTTCATGACTACGTCAATACAATTGCTTTCCTGTAAACATCAATCGCCATTATCATCATTTAACATCCGCTTTCTAAGGAAAGCGTTTTTGGCAAGGGTCGGACGCTTTGTCTGAAGCTGGTAAGCCGGAGAGCTGCACCAGGTTCCAGTTTGATTTGGTATGGTTTCTATGGCTGGATGCCCTTCCTAACACCAAATGCTCCAAGAGTGTAATGGGTGCTTTTTACGTGCCACTTACGACATCAGCATCAGCTACAACTATGATTTCACTTGGCTTGACATGTTTTCTCGAGCAGTAACATTAACACCCAACTACTGGTTCAGCTCACCTGAGCTCTGCCTTTCATATAATTTAACTTTTGCTTTTTTTTTTTTTGTCAAGCCCCTAGGACTCATGAGGCAGGTTATCTGCTGTAAGTGACTGAGGTTACACTATTCCTCCAGAATGGGATTCCAGTCATTTATAGAATTTCTACGTGCAGACAATTCGTCGACGATTCCCACACGGCCTCAGACTCAACACAGAGGCCTACATCAAGTGCCTGGAGGAGGTTGTGCTGCCCTGGGTCAAGAGGGTGGCTGCTGGAACACCCTATGTCTGGCAACAGGACTCTGCACCATGCCACACAATTGTCCTGTCTGTAAGTTGTCTGTTGGCCAACTGTCTGTCAACGAATTGTCCATCTACCCACAATTTCAAGGCCAGCAACTTTTGAGCTGATTACATCGACCCCAGTATATGACTGGTACTTTATTTTATCAATCCTGAAGAAATGAAAGGCAAAGTTAACCTAGGTGGAGTTTGAACTCAGAATGTAAAGTGGTGGAAGAAATGCTGCTAAGCATTTTGTTCAATATGCTCAAGTTCCTAAGTTTATTCTGGGTCAATCAAACGGTATCAGGTCTTGCATTGTATAGGTGTAGGAGTGGCTGTGTGGTAAGTAACTTGCTAATGAACCACATGGTTCTGGGTTCAGTCCTACCGTGTGGCACCTTGGGCAAGTGTCTTCTACTATAGCCTCAGGCCGACCAAAGCCTTGTGAGTGGATTTGGTAGACGGAAACTGAAAGAAGCCCGTCATATATGTGTGTATATGTATGTGTGTGTGTCTGTGTTT
>NC_068991.1:7788243-7798016 GCF_001194135.2 Octopus bimaculoides | reverse complement strand
ATAAACAATATATGCGTATAAATTACGATTAAACCGGATGAAATATGTCACAGGGAATAACATTTTTATGACCGCCCAGCAGTAACTCTATTCAGCTGAATAGACGTCAGTAATTGGTTGAAATTACAGAAATACGACAACTTTAACATGGAATAACTTGCAAATTCCTTTTTTCTGTTAAGAAGACTAAGAGTAAAAGATGTTTTATATGACACATTCTACCAGTGTCCCAAGTTTCAAAGTGTTTCGTTAAGAAAATACTGGTGCCCCCGTTTTAAAATAGATCTGATGTATGTATATTAGACGTACTCCAATTTGAGCAGTGCATACAGGCGGGGGGTGGGGGTGTTTTAGTGCATTAAAGTACATAATATTTAAAACAACTTTGCATGTAGAATCCAGGATCATAGCTTTGCTGAATCGAGGTTAAACATCACCGTTTCCAGTCTCCAGAAATTCTGCTGATTGTATTTTAGAATGAAGAATTGTTGAAGATATGACACATTTTAAGTCCCTTTTATTGCCAATGCTATTTACAATGAAAAAATGTCAAAATTTGTAACATAGATTTTTTTTCTGAGTAATTATCCTTTCTTAATAACAATTACATCAAGTCGTAGAAGTCTGTATTGGGGGCACAACTGAAAGCTTGGATGAACCCAGTCGACCTGTTACATTACTTTCACTAAATGATTTAGCTTTTGCCACTTCTTCAAGATAAGTATCAGAATATTTGGTTTTGTTGTCATATTTATCAACTGATTGAGTTAATTTATCATAATTAACATTTATGTCATTAATATATATGTCAGGCCTAGATGTCAGGTTTTTCAGTGTTCCATTTGTCTCTACACTATTTACTAAAAAGCCTGAACATCTCTTGGAATCACCATGAATGTCCACTATTTTTTCTAGATTTAATGCTGTTCCTCTCCTGGAACCTCTGTGGAATTTCTCTAATTCTTCAAATTCTATTGATGCTCTTCTCACGATTTCACTTGGAACTTCCTCGAGATCTGTTAGTAGTCCTCTTGAATCTCCCTGAATAACTTGTAATGCTTTGAAGTCTTTCAGTGTTCCTGTTCTGGAATTTCTTCGAGATCTCACTTCTTCATCTATATCCATGCTAGACGACCTGAAATACAAAACACATGCTTTTATTTTTTTATAGTGATTTCTTTCGATGAAGCTCAAGGTTTTAGGTTTAGAGGGATGGAGAAGTGGGATGTAATGAAAGCCATGTAAAATTGTTTTAAGCGGGAATTGAAAGTAGATTGTAAACATGGTTTGGCATTGTGCTGGTGTGGCCATGTGATGCGTATGGGTTAGGACAGCTGCATAAGTGCCAGTCTCTAACTCTAGAGGGAACCTTTTAAAAGAGTAGACCCAGGAAGACATGGGACAAAATGGTGCGAAATGATCTTCAGAAGTTGAGCCTCACAGAGGAGATGACAAGGGACTGAGACTTCTGGTAATTTGCTGTGCTTGAGAAGACATGTCAAGCTAAGTGAAGTAAAGTCATGGCCACCCATAAATACAGGCATGCCCTTTGTGGCCATAACCACCTCTCTACTCTTAGTTGTCCTACTGGTGCGGCCAAGTATCTCTATGGGTTTTGGTACCACATAAAAAGCATCCAAGCCACTGCAGTGGGACTGAACCCAGAACCATGTGGTTGAGAAGCCTGCTTCTTGCCACACAGCCACGCTTTCACCTCCCTACTATTTTATTTTTACTCTACTAAGAGTATACTATATACCCTTAGGATCTCTTATGTACCTAAGACTGGCACTATGGATGGCTACATCACTTTATATTACTAAATTAAATAATGTATTTACCGTTCAATTTGTTCAAAGAATGTTGGTACAATTGCTCTCACTATTTGTTTGCCAGCAAGCCGACGTCTTTTCACCGATTCCTCTTCCTTTAATTAAGAAGTAAAAATAGAAACATATTCCGTTTTGAGTATTTTAGTTAACAAAAATGTATTTTTGTTCATAACTTTGGTGAACCAAAGCAATAGGAGATTAATTAACTGACGGAATAGTCAAATTGATTTTGTTTAATGAGTTAAAAGTTGTAGCGAGGCACAAGAAGCCAGCACCATTTTCTGAGATCTTGCCGGTAGCCATTACCATGTCCGAGACAGGGGCGAGATCTCACTTGTAACCATTTGCCATGCGCAAGATGACAGCGAGACTCTCATCAGCAACGACTACTTAAACAGGAGAATTAAGACATTCTCTCTCTTTCTTCCTTCTTGCTTACGCTGAGAAACACTGCGAAGCTGGCAGCTCACAGCGGACTCTTATCCCAGTCTAACTTCACCTGTTATCTTATCTCCAGAGGTAATGAACCTCACAGGAACGGAGCTATAATGAGCCACACGCTGCCATAAAGATGGTCACTGGGAGCGAGCCACATGAAGGAGAACTAAAAATAAACTCAATCTCTACTCTCTCTAATGCTGCTAGGAGCGTGGCATCATTTGTGTGATGCGGAAAATATTCCATCAATATTGCGCAAGTGATGTTGGCATCAATCTTAAAATCCCATCCAAGACTTGGCCCCTGTGCTATCTGCCCATACAAAAATCAAACTCAGGGCACATAACATTACGTCACAACTACTGTACCTCAACCAGTCCAGCTCCCTTTAATACCATAACAAAATACGGCAAAACGGAAACGGATCCCATAAAATTCAAAAATTCACTGGACAAATTTCTTCAAAAAATCCCAGACCAACCTACTACACCTGGTTCTGTCTCCAACAATAATAACTCTTTGCAAGAATGGGCCATGGTGCACCATATATGACTAAAAGACTTCACCAAGTGGTGCTATTAAGTTAGACATGGTCTGGGCCTACACTGGCCGAAACCTATCAAAGTTAACAATACAATCAGGAAGAACTGTTGGAGTAAGTGTTTTACAACTAAGTTTACTTTAGATTGGCTTTACAAGTCTAATAAAAGACAACCAATGTATTTTTCTCAGAATTAGACCAAAAAAAGTATTACATCTTGTCTAAGCAAAGAACAGAATAGCTGTGATAAAAACTCGAACCACTGACCTTGTGGTCAGAAATAATTCAATACCTTATTCTCAGTTCACTTATTCTTATGAATGACCACCCCCAACAATAATACTCACCACGGGACCTCTCTGTTGAGCAACAAACAAATTTTCTGAAGAGCTGATTGCATGACATAATGGAGTTGTTCGTGTTTCATCATAAATATTTCTGGGTGATGATATCCATTGCTTAATATAATCTTGCAGTGTTTTGTAGGCAATTTCTAAAGAGTCTAAAAGATATGACATTAAATTTTTTTTTATTTATACAATGTAGATAAAATATTTCAGTGTTGCTATCTTTTTTTTTTTAATCTTTTGTCTTTTACTGGTTTTAGTCATTGGACTGCAGCCATGCTGAATAACCACCTTGATGGGTTCAGTCAAACAAATTGTCCTCCAGTGTTGGTTTGTTTACGTCTGGCAAAGGAGGCTGATAGAAATAAGTCCTGGGGGTCAATTTGTTCTACTAAACCCTTGAAGACGGTGCCTCAGCATAGCCACAGAAACAAGTAAAAGCTAAGAGGTAAAATAAAGGCGTTTTCTCAAGGAAACCCATGCTTACAGCACACAGAAAACACACCTGGTCTGATCTTTCCAGACCAAATACTTATCTATGAATATCACAAATTTATAGTAACATGAATTAGAAATAAAACAACAAATTTTCATTTTACCTGTTGAAATAAAATGACAAAAAGATCCAGCGTGATTTTGGTTGTATTCAATTAGATCTTCTCGGCTTTGCAGAGCTCTTTTTATATCAGTTTCAGAATAGACACCTAAAGCTCGCATGTATTCATTCTGAGCTGTTTCTGATGTTTGCAAAGTTAGGATAAACTGAGGCATTAGGACAGTATTTTGGAGGCTTACCATTGCCTGAAATATCAATGGAAAATAAAAGACATTTTCATTGTAATTTCAGCTTTTCTTATCGCTGGAGTTCTTTCCACAATAAAGGATTTTGTTTTATCTATCCCTATTATGGATATGAGTTGTCATATTCGATGGCATATTTTCTTTTACCCCAAAGCCAGAAACTTTTTAGCATTCCCTTGTACACGCACACACACACATATATGAATACATGATTTTACAGATGATGTTACAAAAATTAATGAATACAAACAGTAAGTTGATACAAACAAAATAACAATATGCTTCCTAGAACTTACCTCTAACTGCATATGAGTGATACATGCTTTTCTTTCTTCTGCAAGGTTTTCCAATGTGTTTTTTTTCATTCCAAAATAATCATCAGCATATTTATTTGTTACCAGATATTCACCCTGTATAATACAACGCAACATATGAGAAACTTCAGTTATACCATGGCCAGTAGGTTTCACTTAGCATTCTTTATGCGTTATTTCCTCTTGGTCTCTTATGTTGTTATCTAGCCCTAACTCAATTTTGATTGAGAAGATTTGTGTTTCAACGCATTCCAGCAATGACCATCCAGTCTGTTTAGGAGTATGTATGACTGCATTATCTAAATGTGTTCTTCCCTTATTTAAGCCAGTAGAGTGTGATTCAAGGGAGATTTGGTTCCTATTTCTGGCAGGTCAAGTGACCATGTAGAGGTTCCCTCATTGGCTCATTATATACAGGGTGTTCATAAATTATCTTTACAGTTACCTCAATTTATTATATTTATTAAAGTTGAGATCCATCAGTCAACTTCTTAGCATATTAAATAAATATTCTTTTCTACTTTATTTTACCCGAATGCAATTTATATTCTTTTCTACTCTAGGCAGAAGGCCAGAAATTTTTTGGGAGGGGGCCAGTCGATTAGATCGACCCAGTATGCAACTAGTACTTAATTATTGACCACGAAAGGATGAAAGGCAAAGTTGACCTCGGCAGAATTTGAACTCAGAACGTAAAGACAGATAAAATACTGCTAAGCATTTCGCCCGGTGTGCTAACATTTCTGCCAGCTCGCTGCCTTATATTAAATAAATATTGGTAAAGTTTTAATTTGTTTGCCTATGTTTTCCAATAAATTCTGTTGAGTTATCCTTATTTTTCATTTTATCCAAAATTCTTCAAATTGTAAAAGGCAATGGTGCCGGTCCCATGTAAAAGGCAATGGTGCTGGTCCCATGAAGAAGTAATGGTAACGGTGCCATGTAAAAAGCACTCAGTACACTCTGTAGAGTGGTTGGCATGAGGAGATGGATCCAGCTGTAAAAAACATACCAAAAGAGACAATGGATCCTGGTGTGATCCTCGGTCTTACCAGCTCTGGTCAAACCATCCAACCCATGCCAACATGGAAAACAGTTGTTAAATGATTACGATGATGATAATTAAGAATTTTGTACTGGAACACAGCAAAGAGCTCGTATTAGTTGATATTTTTCTTTTTTGTTTTGTATTTGTCTTTTTTTTTTGTTAATAATGCACTAAAGTAAATAACTTGTCAATTGGAAGAGAATCATTGGAAATAAACTTACATTTTCAACACTCTTCTGATAAGCATTGACAGTAATGAAGTTGAAATCCATGTTTTCTACTTCTCCGGGATATATGATTCTAGTTGTTTCTGTAATTCTGATACAAAAAATAAAACAAAATCAATAGTAATTTGATCTTTCCATTGAGCCATTGTCAGTTCATTGCTAGATGAAAGCCTCAGCATCCCATTGCTGGTTTCTTTATGCTGTTTGTAAGGCCTACCTGTCCATGTTGGATAGTTCTGCGTTGGAGAAGTACTCTATATTGACTAAATATAGAGGATCTGCATTTACTGGAGACATACACAAGCATCAACACAAAGAATACTGGTGGAACACTCCCGTCAAAACACCTGTCAAGTGTCAAAAGATCTGTCAAGTGTAAAAGCAACAGTCCAGATAATGTTTGGGACAGACACAAAAGAAGTATGTACCATTATAGAAGGCAGCAATCCTGCTGATGTAAGTCTCTCTTTGAGAGAGACTTACATCCAAAGCCATAACATAAAAATAAACACATCAATAATATAAAGAGAGGTCAAAGGAATATAAACAACTTACCCAAATCCTAAGTGTTTTGGAAAATCATCTGCTAGTCTCATAGCAAGCAATCTATTGCCACTTCCTTCAGGCCCTACCAATGCTATTATAGGGTACTGTTCTTTGATATTGGCAAGTGTTCTGTAAATCAATATTAAAATTGGATTTTAATAGATTAAATAGTGTTAAGTGACAAAATGGTGGTAAGTTTCCAATGATCAAAATGTGTGACTCATTTGTAAGTATTCTTACTTCAATTATACCCATAATAGCCCAGGAAAAGTGATTTGAAATGGAGCATCATTACCAGTTAATATCAGTTTTCCATACTAGCATATCTTAGACAGTTTCTCAAATGGAGTTCCTTGGAATTGTAGGTCATTAGGAATTCTGTGAGAAATTGACTTCTTATGCACCAGCTCATCCATTATCCTGCCATCCATCAATTCAACCAAACCCTGTTTATGGGGTTTATTGTTGTTGTTGTTATTATTATTATTATTATTATTATTATTATTATTATTCAAGTCACTGCCTGGAATCGAACTTGGAATCTTGGGGTTAGTAGCCCATGTTCTTAACCACTACGCCATATTCCGAGTTTGATTCCAGACAGTGACCTGGATAATAATAATAATAATAATAACAACAACATTAAAAATACCTTAGGAATGAGAACCCAGGTTCGAAATTTCCCCAAAACACCTGATGAAGTCTGGAGGGTATATCAGCTGAAATGTGTTAACAACAAACAAGATGAGGACAAATATCCATCAAATGGAAATAATGTATATAATTCCTCATCTCTTAGATATAGAACTGAAATACAATGAATATTACTATTATTGTGACCAAGAAATGGTATGAATTAAAGATGTTGAATTCACTTACATGTTGCGGATTTTATTTGAAGCCAGAAACGAATACATAGTTTGTATCATATGAGAATTGCTCGTAACAACTTCAAGAGAAGGAGAAAACATATTGATTGCTTCCACCTGAAAAACGAGTCAATGTGTTAATTTTATCATATCTAAATACAATTTCAGTGAGCAAGACATTCGGCCATTTCTAGTTTAACTTCAAACAGACATGGATGTGTACGTGCATTTATATATCAGAAGAAAATACTGGGTTTTAGAGGCCATCCTTCTTACAGTGTTAATAACATGAACTTAAAAAAGAAATGTTGAAATGAATGCAAACTTACTTTATCGTGGATAGAAACTGGAGAACCATTCAGTTCCAGAAGTCGTTGGATATGAAATAAGATGATTTTACTGAAGTTAGGAAAGTCTTCAATTGGATTTTTAAGAATGGTAAAAATGCGAAGCAACAGAAGGCCATTTATATGTAAGATTTCATCAATGGATTTTATCTGGAAAGAAGATGGCAAACTAAAATAACAAACATAAACAGTACAGATGTTTACTTTCATTAGCTTTTATATGTACACAGATATGGTTAGTGGTTAAAAAGCTTGTTCCCTAATCATGTAGTTTCAGGTTTAATTCAACTGTATGGTACATTGGGGAAAATGTCTTCTGTTATAGCTGTCCCAAGCTGACCAAAGGTTAGTGAGTGGATTTGGTAGATAGAAATTGTGGCTGTGTGGTAAGTAGCTTGCTTACCAACCACATGGTTCCGGGTTCGTTCCCACTGCGTGGCACCTTGGGCAAGTATTTTCTACTATAGCCTCGGGCCAACCAAAGCCTTGTGAGTGGATTTGGTAGACGGAAACTGAAAGAAGCCCGTCGTATATATGTATATATATATATGTATATATATATATATATATATATGTATGTGTGTCTGTGTTTGTCCCCCCCACCATCGCTTGACAACCTTTGCTGGTGTATTTATATCCCCGTAACTTAGCAGTTCGGCAAAAAGAGACCGATAGAACAAGTACTAGGCTTACAGAGAATAAGTCCTGGGGTCGATTTTCTCGACTAAAGGTGGTGCTCCAGCATGGCCGCAGTCAAATGACTGAAACAAGTAAAAGAGTAAAAGAGCATATATTGGGTTACCTTGTTATTATTAACATTTATAACTTCGAGAACATGGTGTCCTTGCAGACCATTCAAACTGGATATATTGTTGCTCGAGAGATTCACTTCCTGTCAACATGAAAACACAAAATATATGATTTTACATAGAATTCATGTATTAACCCAATGGTATTCAGATTCCTCTGTCAAATTTAATACTTATTTATCCGCATTGGTTTGAATTAATTGTACATTTTCTCATGTCGTCAAGATTCTGATGATGTGATTGTCTATTTTTAAAATGACATTGTAGGGTAGGTATGAAAGGCGAGATTTAACCTTTTGAGTGTTGGGCCTCACAGAGGCAATGACAAATGATTGAGACCTTCAGCAATATGTTGTGCTTGAGAAGAAGATCCATTACGCCAAGAGGAATCGTAGTCTTGTCAGATACTGGTGCCATGCAGCCAGCACCCCTGCTGGTGACACATAAAAGCACCTGATACACTCTTGGAGTGGTTGGGATTAGGAAGGGCCTCCAGCTGTAGAAACATGGCCAGATCAGACTGGAGTCTGGTGCAGTCCCTCAACTTACCAGCTCTGGCCAAACTGTCCACACACACACACACACGTGTGTAATAATGTTTTGCTTAGGCATTGTATGACTAAAAATCTGGTGTAGAACTCAATATATGTGTGTTTCAGAGCAAAGGGTTAGCTGAATAGAGAGCAGTATTAGGGAAAAAAAAAAAAAAAAAGACATAAATGATTATCGTATGAACTTTATTGGCTTGCAGCTATTTCTGCTATCAGATGTGGTAGACTCATAAGTTGAGTGCCTGAATAACATCCTATAGCTTCATCAGTGCCTTAATCCTTTTGTTACCGTATTTATTTTGAGATGCTCTGTGTTTCTTTCAATTACTTTAAATATAACAAAGAATTTAGTAAAATAACTTCTGTTATAGCTGTCCCAAGCTGACCAAAGGTTAGTGAGTGGATTTGGTAGATAGAAATTGGAAAAAGCCTGTCAGGCACAGGAGTGGCTGTGTGGTAAGTAGGTGGAGGATTTTAATTCAGAACTGATGAAAACAAGACATTGTGCCAGAGCCGAAGCCGGTTCCAGCCGAGTTGGTAACGAAAGGGTTAAATATGAAGTGAAATTTCACTTCCTATTTAAGGCACTGATGAAGTTATGTTATTCAGGCACTCAACTTATGAGTCCACCACATCTGATAGCAGAAACAGATGCAAGCTAATGCAGTTCATATGATAATAATTTATTCCTCAGTCCTCTCTCTCTCTTACATGTATGTGTGTGTATATACGTTTGTGCGTGTACGTAATTATGCGCGTGCTTGCGTGTACTCTCATCTTGATATTCATGTGATGGCTGCAAACAAGCATCATCATCATCATCATCATCATCATACAAGCAAGGTTGTTAATTTTTTAGTTTTCGAATGAAAAACATGACTAGCCACTGGAAAATATTACCTTATTTGGAAACAGTTAAGTGTTGGCAACGGGAAGGGCATCTAGCCATAGGAAATCTGCATTAACAAATTCTGTTTGATCTACGCAAGCATGGGAAAGTAGACATTAAATGATGATCATCTCACACACACACACACACACAAAGAACTAATTAATTATATGTTTGTAGCTCACCCTTAAATTGACAAGAGTTTCCAAGTTTT
>NC_068991.1:7762447-7787908 GCF_001194135.2 Octopus bimaculoides | reverse complement strand
TCGCTAAAATAAGTACCAGTTGAACTTTGAGGTTGATGCATTTAACTTATTCTCTCTGCCGAAATTGCTGGCCCTTGTGCCAGAATTTGAAACCCAACCATTATTAGCAGATTCTAAGGAAGCAAGCTGGCAGAATCATTAGCACACTGGGCAAAATGCTTAGTGGAACTTTGTCCATCTTTATGCTCTGAGATCAAATCCTGCTGAGGCTGACTCTTCGTTTCATCCCTTATATATTCTCTTTTACTCTTTTATTTGTTTCAGTCATTTGACTGTGGCCATGCTGGAATACCGCCTATAGTGGAGCAAATCGACTCCAGGACTTATTCTTTGCAAGCCTAGTACTTATTCTATCCACCCAATGTGGACCAAATCAGAATTGGACCCATAGACCATTGAGGCCCCTGGGAAAATCAATGCCCTAGGCCCTACAGTATTTTTTATTGACAGCATGCAACAATATACATAGATCAGAATTAGGCCCCTAGACCTGTGATGTCCCTGGGCAACCAACCAATGTGGCCCAAATCACAATTAGGCCCCTAGACCGGTAAAGTCCCATCCAATGTGCCCATGCCTTTACATGGCTCTGGGTTCATCACAAGGTTGCTCATTTACAGCTGAGTGAACTTGAGCAACATGGAATGAAGTGTTTTGTTCCAGAACACAGTGCACTGCCTGGTCTAGGTATTGAAACCACAATTTTGTAATCATGAGACCAACACCCTAACCACAAGGCCATGCACCTTCACTCCACTGAAATATATAAATGTCATTAAACTTTTTCCTTTTCAAAGTTTAAAAAAGCTCAACAGTTTCATTATTTTGTTATTTTACTTCTTTATCACAAATGCTTCAAGCAAGCTACAATGCTTTTAACTCTTTTTGTCAATTTCATTTTAACAGCTGACATTTCAAATGCTGAACTGAGACTTAGAAGGAAATAAAAGTCAGAAGAATATTGTGCTTCTAACTTATACATTACCAGATTTAAATACTGCAAAGGCAAACACTCAAGGTTCTCAATTCGTGAAATCATATTGTAAGCAAGACTTAATGAATGGAGACGTTCACATTGATGCAAACCTTTGATGCGTCTTATTTTGTTATCTAGTTTTAGGTTGAGGAAAAAAGAAATATATATATATATATATATATATGGTTTTTTCAGAAAAATATAAATTCGGAGTATTAATGTGGCGAGCTGGCAGAATTATTAGCAAGCCGGGCAAAATGCGTAGCAGTATTTTGCCCGTCGCTACATTCTGAGTTCAAATTCCACTGAGGTCAACTTTGCCTTTCATCCTTTTGGGGTTGATAAAATAAGTACCAGTTTAGTATTGTGGTCGATGAAATCAACCATCTCCCTCCCCACCAAATTCCAGGCATTGGGCCTTTAGTAGAAAGGATTTTGTTTGCTTTTACATTCTGAGTTCAAATTCCACCGAGGTCGACTTTGCCATTCATCCTTTTTGGGGTTGATAAATTAAGTATCAGTTAAGCACTGGGGTCAATGTAATTGACTTTCCCACTTCCCCAAAACTGCTGGCCTTGTGCCAAAATTTGAAGCCATTATTACCCAATATAGGGTACAGGAATTTTTTGAAGAGGAAAAAGGATACAATCAAGATACAGAGATGTCAACTTGGGATGGTACTGGAAGTCACAGATTTCTTCAATCAGATTTCTAGAAAAATCAGCATGCTTCAGAGTGTTTGGAAGATAGGAGCTTGAAAGTTCATAAATCAGATTATTCGATACATTTAGTATAATGAGATGTTCTAAATTTATGAGTGGAGACAAATCTGAAAATTAAACAGAAGTTTTCTATATATAAATCTGTTGACATTTTACATATGTTCATCAGAGGCTTTTTATTTTGTAATGAAATAACTGAAAAAACTGAAATTATTATTATTATTATCATTATTATGGCGTTAGGAAGGGCATCCTGCTGTAGAAACCTTGCCAGATCAGATTGGAGCATGGTACAGCCTCCTGGCTTGCTAGTCCTCAGTTAAACCATGCTAGCATGGAAAGCGGACGTTAATAATGATGATGATGATGATGATGATGATGATGATGGTTGTTGTTGTTGTTGTTGTTGCTGTTGTTGTTGTTGTTGTTGTTGTTGTTGTTATTATTATTATTATGATTATTATCATTATTCACATGGTGAGCTGCCAGAATTGTTAGCATGCTGGACAAAATGCTTAGCAGCATTTTACCTGTATTTATGTTCTGAGTTCAAATCCCACTGAGGTCAACTTTGCCTTTCATCCTTTCGGGGTCAATAAAATAAGTTTCAATCACTCACTAGGGTCAATGCAATCAATTAGGCCCACTCCCCCCAAAATTTCAGGCCTTGTGTGCATATAATAGAAATGGTTGTTATTTTTACATTGTTGAAAAGAAAAGTGAAATTTACAGATAGATATTTGGAGCCCAACCAAATGAAAAGTAACAGAAACGATATTGATTTCATGAGGAAATGATATTGATTAAATATGAGTACAGATAGTGAAAGGGTGATTGATTTTAATAAGAATGCAAAAGCCCTAAAATTGATTTTTTTCCCCTGCCCCGTTTTCCTTTTATTGCATTAGGAAAAGAACAACCAAAAACATTATTCAGCAAGTTCTTCAGCTGCTCAGATGGTTGTCAATGTAAATATTGATTGAAAACAAACGGCACATAAGACCTGGTCATTACCTCTCCCCCCCAAAAAAACAGTCTATGATTTATATCTGACTATGTCTGAACATTATCATAATGTAAAAAATAACAAGTAAATGGAAAATACTTTTGAGGCCTTGTAAAATTGAGATTAAAAAAATATAAAAATAAAGAATACAATCTTTTCAATTTTTGGCCAAGGGAGAGATAGAGAGGCGGGGAGAAAGTTTCAATCAATATACAGTCTAGCTTTATAGAATCAAATAAAATATGATGAATGAATCTACAATGTAAGTTCAATACATGGTTGAACTATTTCATTCGTTGTTCAATCAAACATCTGACCCAATTTACAACTTGTGACTCTTGCATGTTAGTATATATATATATATATATATTACACAAGAAATGTTTTTACATTAAGCTATCGAAGTATTTTTAACCCTAACCCTAACCCTAACCCTAACCCTAAACCCCAGGTTTTATTATGGATGTAAACTGATGGCTTTGCTGTGTGATAAGAAGTTTGCTTCTCAATCATTCATTCTCAGGTTCAATCCCACTGTGCGACATCTTGGGCATGTGTCTTCTGCTATAACAGACCAAAGATTTGAGAATACATTTGGGAGATGGAAACTGAAAAAAGCCTGTTGTGTGTGTGTGTGTGTGTGTGTGTTACTGTCTCCCTGCCTTGATGTCACATGGGTATTGTGAGTGTCAACTCACTGTCATGTGAGCAGTGTCCTACGTTTCCACTCTTCCATGAAAACATGTCTGGTCTGGCTACGGGGAAATATTACCTCCCTTGGAAACAGGTGAGGGTTGGTGACAGGAAGGGCATCCAGCTGTAGAAAATTCTGCCTGACCTGTCTGAACATGGAAGAAGGGACATTAAAACGACGACGATGATGATAATGATGATGATGATGCTAAAGATGATTGACTTTTTGAGTTTGGTAATTATTCCATTAGCGTCTTTTGCTGAACTGCTAAGTCATGGTGATGTAAAGAAACCAATACAGGTTGTGAAGTGGCAGAGGGATGAGAAATACAAAGACAAACAAACAGATGCATGAGCACACACACACACACAAACAGATGTATGAGCACACACACACACACAAACATATGTGATGGGCTTCTTTCAGTTTCCGTCTACCAAATCCACTCACAATGTTTTGGTCAGCCCAAGGGTATAGTAGAAGACACTTGCCCAAGTTGTCCCTCAGTGAGACTGAACCTGGAACCATGTGGTCAAGAAGCACCTTTTAATACGAACCTCTGCATGATCATGTTTTTATTCATTTATCTTTCATGGTATTGTCAGAGGAATAAGAGCAGAGCAGAATTGAATATTTTTGCTGAATCTCTGAGACTGATCAGAGAAAGGAAAGAAAAGAAAATTCATGTCATATAGGTTGAAACCCTTATTTTGGTTCCCTAAACCCTTTAACATTTAGATTATTCTATCAAATGTATTATTATTTATTCACGTTGTCTTCAATTAGTCACACATTATCTCGTAGCTTTGAGATTTCAATGATGTGATGGTTTACGTTGGTGTCATGTAACTGGCGCATAAAAAGTACCTTCTGAGTGCTGGACTTCACCGAGGCAATGACAAATGACCGAGATCTTCGGCAATATGCTGTGCTTGCGGAGAAGACCCATCAAACCAATTGAAATCGTAGTCGGACGGTGCTCTTAGCACTCCACTGGCAGAGGTGCCAGTCATTGAATTTGGTTAGGCCAGTCATCGAATTTAGTAAAACTAACAAGAAATTTACATCTACATAAGAATTTGAGGGATTGTGATAGGAAAATATTTTAATATCATTTAATATCATCTGCTGTGGAATAAAGAACCCATTTATTTTTGCATTCTTACCTGATATGTGATTATTGGAAACATCAATTTTTTGAAGGTAACTATATGGTTTCAGTGGTTCAATATTCTTTAGTTCCAAGTCCTATGTATTTAAAAAAAAAGTTTTAAAAATAAATGATTGAAAAGATTTTTATTTCTATCTCTGAGAAAGAAAGAAAAAAACTTGAACACACAAATACATACAAACACATCAAAACTTGTACTTTTTGCTAGGTCAAGCGACTAAAGATTTAGCTAAAAGGTGTGAATTCAGCTTTTCAAAATGCTAACTTTGTACAGTTCACAATAGTTTTCTTATCTTTTATCTTTTACTCGTTTCAGTCATTCTAAGTCTGTCTGTCTGTGCGAACCGTCTATTAATGAAGAAATGCAACAATAATCTTCAGTAATGTTTGCTATTAATTTCCATTTTAAAAAAATGAATCTCTGATAGTTGATCTACAGTTGGCAATAGAGTAGACCGAAGCCTCCCACACATAAAAATAAAAAAAGAAAAATTGAACAAGGATTATCTTTATATTTACAATTCCGTAAAATGCTGAGTACTGCAGCTGACCACAAAATGACTTCTGAATATTCATAAGATCTGATAAATTCTTACATATTCTCTCAATAATAATCTGCTCATCTTTTGATAACTGAAAAACAAGAGAAAATTAGAAAACCATTGTTATTGAACAATATTTTATTGTGCAGAAAATAAATAAATCTACAAATTAATCACACACATATTATACATATCTACCTAACTATCTATATACATACATATGTACATGCATACACACATACCAAAGATGAAATTTTGTATTTTTGTTAGAAACCTACTCCTTCTTCTGAGGAAGACTTCAAATAATTAAAATTAGAAGAGAGAACAAACAAATGAGCAAACAAGCAAGCATGCATACATACATATATATATCTATATCTATATATATATATATATATATATATATATATATATATATATATATATATATATATGATGATTGCCGACTTATGGCTGACTAAATAAAATGTATTACAGAATTACATGTTGTAAGAATAACAATGGCTCTTGAATGCTGCCAGCAACTTACAGAACTTGTTGCAGGTTCAATATTCATACAAATTCTTCTGACTTCTTGAGTGTTCTGGATCATTCTGATGATTTTCTCTGTGCACCCTCATGTACCTAGATAAACCTACCTGATTTATACATGTGTTCTGGCAGACAGTGCATGTGAGGTTGGCCCCAGCAAGAAAATTGTAATTTGTAACAGGTCTTTCTGTGTGGCCTCTCTGGCGGCTCTCCAGGCCTACACAAGGCATACATATGTGGCCACAGACTTCACAGACCAGGTGAGGAACTGTAGAGTCAACGGAATTGTCTTTTCGTGCTAATCTCCTTACACACATACATTATAGCATCATCATCATCATCATCATCGTTTAACGTCCGCTTTCCATGCTAGCATGGGTTGGACGATTTGACTGAGGACTGGTGCAACCGGATGGCTACACCAGGCTCCAATCTAATTTGGCAGAGTTTCTACAGCTGGATGCCCTTCCTAACGCCAACCACTCAGAGTGTGATGTATAGCTTATAAAGCCTATTGAAAATATCTTTTATGTAGCACAAACATTATTTAATATAGAACTCAATAGAATGGACAGATAAGTTTAAAAAAACAAAAGTGGATGGTCGATGCAGAGTTTTGATATAATAAATACACACACATATTTACTTGCTGAGTCTGGAGGATGGGACAGAGCCCATTGCTTTCTCTTTGAGATAGGTGAGACCGATGGTATTAATGTTCAGTTTCAACAGTTGTAGGTCAATTCCTGCAGAAAAGGCATGGGTGGGGAGTGAATTCTAGAAGGTTGATGTTACAAGGCAAAAGGATTATAGTGGATAGTGCTGGGTAAGTAGGGGTAGATGCAACAAAGGAGATGAGAGGAGAGAGAAGTGGGATGGGGGGTGCCTGAGTGATGGAAGTTATGAAACCTGCCAGCTCCAAGGAGCAGATACCATTATATCCATTATAAAAAAAAGAGAGAGATGGGGGTGGAGGGAGAGAGGAAAGAGCATACTTGTGGAGCTGGGGTTGAAGAGTATCCATTAGTGTTGGATACCAATCAGCAGAGTGATCCTTCACTGGATGTGATCCAGGATGTCAATGTGCATAGCAGTAACCGCCATCTCAGACGTAGGTGCAGTACCTCATTATGAGCCCCACTTAGGGCTTAAAGAATGTCACAAGCTGATGGGGACTGAAATATCTTCTGGCCCTAAAGAGACGGGCCATCTTTGGGATGGAATTCTAGCTATACTAAGGACATGTTTTCTGTTTCATGAAACAGAAATTATGATTTCTAAAAGAATTTTTTCGCAACCTTCCTCATTCCAAACCATTCCATTTCCGTTTCTAATGAGGTATGGTACTTCGAGAGACAGCAATTCCAAAACTCAGTCGATAAAGCTTGCCGAGTTAGTAGACTGAGGAACAAGTTGGTGGGTGCATTACTTCAGATATGTAACTCGGGTATATAAATGTACTTACTGTATATTAAGTCAAACTGAGATACACTGAGTTATGTAAATGATAGAGATTCTAAGCTGGTGTTTACTGTGGCAAAATAAAGGTTAAATAACGTTCTGGGGCCCCAAAAAATCAGAATAAATGGGAAAATAATTGGATGTAAATAATTTATTAAAAAAACAAACAAACAAGTCTTTAAAATAATTTGAGAACACATTCACTGACTTTTCTCTTTCTCTACACACACATAATGCACGCGCGTCGGAGCAAATCTCGGTATATATATATATACATATATATATATATATATGTTTTCTTTGATAGACAAATAAAATAAAGCTTAAGATTGAGAGTTACTTCGATAACTTCTGCTTCCTCACTCGTTGAAGTCTCTTCATCGATCTCTATCGCAGTATCCCGCATCGTACAACTTTTCACGGTCTTAGCTTCCATATTTGCAAGCAAATAAGCAGGCAAAGCGTGCGTTTCCATGGAAACTGTAGAGTTATTCCCCCCTTGATTGTTTATTTACATCTCTTCACTTATTTAGTGTTGTCTTCAAAGCTATAAAATCTTTTATTTGATGACTTGTTTCAACAGTTGTAGCAATAGTTGAAATGAAGTGATAACTTTTTTCAACAAACAACTGATTAAAAAACCATATTTATCAAAAAATATTCACAAATAAAAACGGGCGTTATTTCAGGATGATCTCAGGCATTGTGTGTAATAAATTTTGGCATGTAATATTTCAATCAAGCCATAAATTTTCTTTATTTGGAATCAAATATTGCCTAATATATATATATATATATATATATATATATATATATATTAGGGACAAAATCCAAATTACAGGTAAAAACTCAATTAAAATCAATTTATAAAAAATTAAAATTAAATTGAGCTTTACAGATAAAATATATATAAAATATATAGTTTTAGGGAAAATAACCAAGTTACAAGAACTCATCGATAAAAATCCACTATCACATATAGAAAAATGAATATTTAAAAGCACAATAAATGAGTATAATATAAAGTAAAGTAAATATCATAAGATAAATATAATAAAAAGATTACACGTGTTTCATAACTAATTTTCAAATAGGAAAGAAATTTAAATCGATTAAAATCAATTGAAATTATCGAAAATAAATTCTATTCAAAAATATAGCTACTCGTCAGATCGTAAGTAGAACAATAATTAGATATATATATATATATCTCAACCAACAATAAGTACCAAATGAATTAATATGAAATACTTATTATATAAAGATAGAAAAATTATTAAAAATATCATAATATCAAAATAATAACCATTCAATAATCATCCCTTCATCCATTATAATAACATGTATATTATATACAAAAAACATCTTACATAAATTATCATTGTTTTACATACAATTTGAACGAAGTTTAAGTTTAAAATAATAATGAAGATAAAATTAGTACATATTTAACCGGTGTAATAGTTAAAGCTATACTATTTAAAGCTAAAGACGTTTATTTAATTATAATTAAAAATCAATTGAATAATAGATTTTAAATATTAATTTTTCTATATGTGATAGTGGATTTTCATCGATGAGTTCTTGAAACTTGGTTATTTTCCCTAAAACTATATATTTTATATATATATATATATATATATGGGGGTACTTTCCTATTATAGACAGCCAATTTATTACTTACTAAAGGATTAGTAAATAAACTGTTACACCTATAGTGTAAATAAGTGTAATAGTCAATCGGTGGACTTTCGGAATAACTATCACTCAAAAGTTTACGGGAAAAGGGCACGGAATTGGAAGACAAAAATGCAGAAAAAATAAATGCTTTAGATAAAAAAAATTTCTTTCACAGAAGAAAACAGTCACCATATCCTTGCCCTTTTAATACTACTTAAATACAGAGGTCCCGGACAGTGCACACTCGTTAGGGTTAGTGTTACTTTGAGGATTAGGGTTACCCTCCCACCCCCTTTATATCGTTAAGTGGATGCGTCGGGGCTTCTGTATTTCAGTAATACCGCCCTTTTTCTCTTCACCATGAGGTAGAGATAGCTATTCCGAAAGTGTACTGAGCAATTATCACACCTATCTCGCCAGTGTAATAGTTTATTAGCTAACCCTTTAGCAAATAGAAAAAATAAAGTTGAAGTCGAAATCAAAAAGAACTGAAGATTAACAGTTGCATAGTTTGTTAAATTTTCTTTCGACCTTTTCCTGATTATATCTATTTCTCTGTTTATATGTAACAATTAATTTTCTCTCACTCTTTTTCTTCTTCATCTGTCTATCGCATTCTTTTTCATACACATTCTCTCTCATACTAAACAATCTTCCTCTCCTATATTTTCCCCTCACACGTTCACTATTTTTGTTTTGTTATTGTAAGTTTTGTTGGTACTACTTAAATACAGAGGTCTCTTAATGGTACTCTCTAAATACAAAGATCCCGACGCATCTACGTAGCCTTAAACCTAAAAGCTAACCCTAGCGAGTGTGCACTGTAAAAACATTTCGGGCGAAAGTACAGAATACGTACACCCGGTGGTTAGGGTTGGGATAGGGTTAAGGGTTAGGATTTTTGTTAGGCCGAAAACGGGTGGTGTACGTTTTCTTCACTCCCGTTACATATCGTTAAGGCGATGCATCGGGACCTCTGTATTTAAGTAGAGCCGTTTTGTTTTCTTCTTTCTCTCACCGTTTGTTTTTTCTTCCCTTTGATTTTCGACTTCTTCCCGTGATGTGGATATATCGTTAAATAATCCATTTGGTTTTTCCAGCAAATATAGCCCACAGTTTAGTTTAATTCTCGGGAGATATGTATTTATATAAGGTCACTTATGTCGATTCAGCACAAGTGCTTATTTGGTTGGCATCACTGAGACGAAAAGTGAAGTCAACTGTGATGGAATTCGAACTCGGGTTGTAGATAAACGAGACCAAATCTTGTAAAAGGATGTAATTTGTCCTTCATACAATAATGCCAAGTTACCAATTAGAAATCTGCTCTGATGAATTAGCTGAAACAGTAGAACGCCTTACAATATTTAATGCTTTCCTTCAACATTTGGAATTCAAATTCAGCCGTAGCTACTTTTGTCTTTTCTCTGTGGACGGGATGTGTTTTTACATTAAAATTAAGTTTTAATGATGTATTTAGTGAAACCAGTCGCAATGGTTCTCACCCAAGATGCTGGACAAACTTAGGATCCTCATTAATCTGTAACCGTAAATATAAATACTCACAGTTACCTCCCTTACACTTGTTATAGAATGTTACTAATCTCTCCCAAACTGCTTTGATTCTGTGCTACAAACTCTATTTTAAAGCGATTTTAATTTAAATTTCACGTTAATTTATATTCCAAAAATTAGCTAAATAGCAGTTTCAAATTTTGGTTCAAGGCCAGTAATTTCGCGGGGAGGGGCTAAGTCGATTACATCAATCTCGGTGCTTAACTGGTGCGATCGAGCCTGAATAGATGAAAGGCGAAGTCGACCTCGGTGGAATTTGAGCACTTAATCCAGCCACATCTAGCTCAAATATTTTATCCATTTTATGTTCAAACTGGCCAGATCTGACCTTACACCAACCCTACAATGTCATTCTAAGAATAAACAATCACATCATCGAAAGCTCAAAGCTATAATACATTGCTTGATTAATTTAAAACAACGTGAATAAATAAACATTACATTTGACGAGTAATCTGAATGCTAAAGGGTTAAATATCTTGCCAACTTGTATAAGTTGGGATTAATTTGTTAGCATTGTTAACATTTAGGTACAAACATGGCTATGAGGTTAAGAACCCGTTTTAGGCAGTGTCTCAGCATGTCTGAAATGAGTGAAGTAAGTTAGTGATAGATCTCTGGATTGTTTAACATTTTGAAGTTATTATTTAATTCCAGGTCAGATATAATCAAGTAGATGTATTATCAAAAGCATTCTAACCTTAAACCTCTCATTTAAAAAAATTTATTTATATGTATAGCTAGGACTACATTGTCTGTGCTCTTTTAGGATGTGATTTGCTGGAATTTAACTTGTACTTCTAAAAGGTCCACTGGCTACATAAAAGCTCCATCGTTGGCTGGACTATTCGATGTATATTTAATATATTTTGGGGTGACAGTTTCATTGTGTAGTTATCTAAATGACACTTATAAAGTAAGTCTACCTTCTTGACTTCAACTGTCTTCCTCCAAAAGACCTACGCACGGTTGACATTTACATGATGTAATCTCTCTAGTCAACTCCTTAAGTATATTTATTATCTTGTTGATATCAGAACCCTACTGATTACAACAAGGTAGTTTCTGCCTAGGGGTTATGTATGTAATTTCAGATGTACAAGCAAGACAAGATGGTCATAGCGGGAATTCTTGTAACAAGTTAACAATTTCTGGGTATAAAGAAATGAATGGAAAGACAGGCTATGCTTATTACAGATTTTATTCAATAGTTATGTAGTTACACAACTGCAACGATTTGGAAGAAAACACAAAGGTTTGTTGAGTGCTAACTGATCGTTTGCATCAAAAATCTCTTGTTCTGTCCCCATAGAAGTTTGCCACTAAGTGTGTGGAAACAAGGAAAGTAAAGGGTGCAAAGCTCACACAAAATATGTTTGTTTGTGTGTGTGTGTGTGTGTGAAAACTGAACTTCAGCTTAGGTGTTAAAAATGACAGTAAACTGTCTGAAATCGCAGAAGGAGCTGATGTTATTTCACAGGTGTTGTGAATAAATACCTGTGTTAAAGCTGAAATAGGTCACTGAAATTTGAATTGAATGAATTCGTTCACTTCTGTATAGCCAACGATGACGGCAAGTTTAATAAGTTAAACTAACAGATTTTAAATGCTCAGTGTGAGGACAATGGAAATAAGCATGAAGATTGAGGTTTCAATCTCTGGTCATGAATCCTTTGTATATATCCTACATACCTTTAATTAGAGTTCTAATTGGTCAGGGAAGACCTGGAGTTAAGCAACAACAACCAATTAAACTTAACTTTCTTGTAAAGCACAGATATACAGTTATGTCATATTTGATATGTTGTATTGATCTCATTAATAGCTTCAATTGCCATTTATTTGTTTAAAAAGACTGCATTGATTTCCCATATATTGTGGACTATTAAGGCAGAGGAGTAGTAGAAACGGTAGAGAACAAGGCTTATGAAATGCTTTGCAGTATTTAGGTTCTTTTCTCAATGCGGCAGGGTTGTCTTTGGCTTCAGTCCAGTCAAGAGAACAGCTTGACTTACTGAGGTTGATTGAGTTCATTTTATCTCTTCTTTAAAAAGTTTTGTACAAATCTAGACCAGGAATAAGGATAAGAAAGATGTCAAAGAGGACCAGAATAAATTTACAACTCCGTTTGACTCTGCTGAGGATTGAAAAAGATAGGATGTACAGGTGAATTTGATGCCATTGTGACAAGGCTGGCCCTTTTGAAATACAGGTACGACAGAAACAGGAAGAAAGAGTGAGAGAAAGTTGTGGTGAAAGTGTACAGCAGCGTTTGCTACCACTTCCTGCCAGAGCCTTGTGGAGCTTTAGGTGTTTTCTTTCAATAAACACTCACAACGCCTGGTCTGGGAATCAAAACCGCAATCCTACGACCGCTGCCCTAACCATTGGGACATTGCGCCTCCACTGTCATTTGTATAGTCAGCAATGGAAAGGGCAATTGCATTCCAAGTCCAAAATCAGTTTTGATACAAATATGAATATAATCAAAGCATAAGTTGCTATGATTTGATTTGATCTAGTTTCAGCTCATGAGCTGTGGTCATGCTGGGGCACCACCATTTGGTGTTGCTACCTAGTTTTACTTCACTAATTCTTTTTAGAAATTGGCGTTTGGTGCACGGGGGAGTTTGATGCTGCTGCCCTCATCTGCACTTCCGGCTGTGAAGTTGGTTCATCTGGGACACTTGACAGTAAGAGGTCCAGTTTCATTTTGAAAATGCCTACAAAATGTTAAGGGGCATCTTTCCCTGCTTATGTCCTGGGTTCAAATACCATTGATGTTGACGTTGCCTTTCATCCTTTCAGGGTCAATAACACAGAGTACCAGTTCAGCACTGGGATTTATGTAATCGACTTTCCCCTCAAAACTGCTGGCCCAATGCCAAAAATTAGAAAAGATTACTTTGTTAATTCAGTTGATGTATATCTTGTTGTAATGAATAATATACAATTGTGCTAACAGGTTAACAAATTTTAATCTCATAAATTAAAATTTTTTGTTATCAACTCATGTTGATAGAGTAACACAAGAAAATTCAATATCTAATTAAAAAGCGGTTAGAGCAGTTATGCCAGGTGGTAAGACTGCCGTTCATCAAAGCAATAAACTTATTAATTATTGATTCCACTCATTATCACAAAGCTACAAATTTGTGTCTGGGGCAGGGGTGTATAGTCAGTCGAAATGACACATGTACGTACCTGGCTCCTAATTTAATGAGACAGGTGAACTGAGAGGCAAAGATAGCTGTTACTGGTATTTGAAACCAGAACATTGAAGAACAAAACGAAGTGCTGTTAGTCATTTCGGTTGGCATTTTACCAACTTTTGGTAAATGCTGAGTGTCGTTGGCAAGTTCTGAAAATATACTTTATAGCAAGCAATCTTCCATAATTTATTAAGGTCTTTGGAACAACAACAACAACAGCATCATCATCATCATTAGCAGCAGCACCACCACCACCACCATAATTATCTTCATCATCATCGTCATTTCATGTCCCTTTTTCTATGCTGGTATGGGTTGGATGGTTTGACATTAACTGATGAGCCAGAGGTGTACATCAAGCTCTAATGGCTGCTTTGGCATGGTTTCTATAATTGAATGCCCTTCCCAATGACAACTACTTCACAGAGTGGATAGGGTGCTTTTTTTCTTTCGTGGCACCATTACTAATGAGGTTACCAAATACTTGCATGGCAAGAATGGTGTAGGATATAGTATTGAGGGAAGAGAAAGTGTGATAGAAGGACAGAAGTATGTGTCTTGCTGAAGAGAGAATGAGAGAGAGAGAGAGAGAGAGAGAGGGGGGGGAGAGAGAGAGTGAAAGAAATAGGTTAGAGGAACAAACAAGATGGGTAGGTAGGTAGGTAGGTAGGTGTATCAGAGTGTGACAGATGATTAAAGATGAGTTGAGGTGGATGCAATAAGCACAAGTGATTCATGGTTGGATAAACTTGAGTGATTCTGTCTTCTCCTTTTTAGCAGTAAAAGCTAATGAAACTCTCATAAATTATTATAGAGTATTGAATAAAATTTAGGTCAATTGTTTAGTGTTGAACTCCACCTCACCATGATGCCTATTTATATCATGACAGAATGAGTGATAGAGAATTAAATGAATGAGGATGTTCCACTGAAGGTCACTGCCCACTGAAACGATTTCCCTTGTGTTTATTTGGTGATGTAGTGGGGTTTATCAAACCTTAATATTCATAATGAATTTAAGGTAGTGAGCTGACAGAATAATTGGTGTGCCTGGTTTTGTTTGTAAATGCCTCTAAGTGGCAATCTGTAAAAGCTAATGTTTGCAGAAGAAGAAATCAACCATCTAACAGGGTCATTACTAATACAATCTTGAAGTGGAACAATAGAAATATGTAAGACTTTTCTCAAGTTCAGTGACATTGTCTTTGTTATCTACATTCCAATGTTGGTGCTTTGTGACATTGTTAGAAACCAGCTCCTTCCTTCAATTTCAAATAATTGATGCTGGTATTGATTACGCTTCTATTATTATTGATGTAAATGTGAATTTATAATCTGAATATAGAAGCTGAAGGTTTCAGAGCAATTGCCCACAGTTATCGTCTTTGATTTTCAAAAAGATATTCGCATCAGGTGGACAGCTGACCTCTATGACTCTACACACTTACCTTGTCTCTTCCAAACAACAATATTTGGTCAGTTATGTTTGCACTTGGTAGAAGTTGTGATGGGAAAGCTCCACCAATATTCCTCATGTTGATGTCTATGTATGCATGCATGCATGTATGCATGCATGCATGTATGTATGTATGTATGCATGTATGTATGCATGTATGTATGCATGTATATATGTATATACATATATGTATATATATGTATATATATATACACACACATACACACACACACACACGCACACACACACACATATATATATAAATTTTATGTAATTACTAGACTTGATAGCACGCTTCTTTCCCAAATAAATGTCCATGGAAATCTTTCAAGATAATACCAAAATTTGGATCAATGTTAAAAGGTGTTCCGAGAGAGGGCCTGCTAAAATTTAGGTGCATCTTATAAGCATGTGTGCCTTATAAACCATCAAATGCATAAATCCTGTTGGTTCAGTCCACCTAATTGTTATTATCAATCAGAGTAAGCAGCAGAATGAGTTCAACAGAATTAGCAGTTTTTAAATGAGATTGCAGCTCTGTTTAAATTTTCTGTTGGGTTACTGGAAAACAAACAAACATTCTCAGTAGTTGTTTAATTCCACGTAACTTGACTGAGCATGCATGTGATCAAAGGTAATCTATCAGCGATTGTCCTACCTTTTTCTGCCAAATTGTGGGTTACACTATTCAATGTGTTCTTCTGTCTTTTAAGATGGTAGGGTATGATTTGAAGGAGATTTGGTTGCTGTTTCTAGCAAGCCAACCGACCATGAATAGGATCCTTTGTTAGCTCATGTCTAGGGACCCTATGACAGCTGTGGTTGTATATGTGGGGTCCCCAGTGCATTGTTTTGCCTGGTGGCCTATAAAGCTGTTAAGACAGCTTTGTACTATCAGGATCCTTGTAAGTTGAGTCTGTGACCCACATTCAATTTCAGAAAATTGTTTTACCTCATTCTCATCAATTGGGTCACTGAAAAATAGAGAAATAGAGAATTGAGTTGCAATTACTATTTCTCTGAATCGTTGGGCTTCATTCCTGCCTGGAGAAGACAACAGGAAATGATTTTAGCATAGGTCTTTCCAAAAATACCATGACATTATAAGCAAGTTACATCTAAAACCAGATAGACTTCTAACAGAAAATGTTATTTATGAAATCAATACATGTAACAAATGCATGTTATATAAAAATCAATTCGATGTGTGTACCATATGTTATATTAGTCAATATATTTGTAGTACATGTGTAGCTGTTATAGGTGTGGTCGCTGTTGGTGTAGTTCTTATGGAGTTGACCCAAACCCAGTCAATTCTCCATAAACAATATTATCTGACAATGAAGCGAGATCAAAGAAAATTTCTTGTGTCCATTACGCACAGGTCCTAAACCTTTGAAATATCATGATTTTAGAATATCTTGCTGTGCTGATCTGGCTTTGAACTTTCTAAGCCATTCAATGTTCTCAACTGTAGTCATACAGCCATGATTTTAGGGGAAAGATAATCTTTATATCTAAATCATGAAATATTTAACTTCTTCGGTTTAAAGCTGAAAGGAATTTGCGAGGGGACATGACATGATTTAATCGTCACAATGTACAGGTTAAATTACTAACGAGAAGCTTTATTAGCTTGGATGTCTGTAGTATATATGAATATCTATACTTATATATAATATATGGTTATATATATATGCATGTATGTAAGGATACACAGACACACATATTTTACATTATAAGCACAATTATGAGACAAAATATCATTTATATTAAAATATTAGCCACCAGTTTATATATATATATATATATATATATATATATATATATATATATATATATATATATATATATATATATATATATATATATATATATATATATATACACACATACATACATACATACATACATACATACATATATATATGTATGTGTGTGTATATAAATATGTATACACACACACACACACACACACATATATATATACTTGTGGCAGTCCTGCAGCTCCCCAGTTCCTGCCAGCATGGAAAATGGAAAATAGAAGCTAAATGATGATGATGATGATGATGATGGTGATGGTGATGGTGATGATACTCAGGTGTTACATTTTCTCACCAAATGGTGAAGGCAGTACTCAATACAGACTGTAAAGTATATAGTTATTTAAGCCAAATTCCATTTTCACAATTTTCGTTTTATGCTACATTGATTACCGAGGACTCCGTCATATTCTATGATGAGTCCAGATTTGCTGTATTTTCTGACAGTGGCCGAGTGTGGATCTGGAGACTGTGATCAAGAATTTGACATGAAAAGATTGCAGCCAACAATGAAACACAGTGGCCATTCTTTGATGGCCTGTGGCGCAGGAGTGGCTGTGTGGTAAGTAGCTTACTTACCAACCACATGGTTCCGGGTTCAGTCCCACTGTGTAGCACCTTGGGCAAGTGTCTTCTACTATAGCCTCGGGCCGACCAAAGCCTTGTGAGTGAATTTGGTAGACAGAAACTGTCAAAGGCAGCTAGCTGGCAGAAATGTTAGTACGCTGGGCGAAATGCTTAGCGGTATTTCGTCTGCCGTTACATTCTGAGTTCAAATTCCGCCGAGGTCGACTTTGCCTTTCATTCTTTCAGGGTCAATTAAATAAGTTCCAGTTATGCACTAGGGTTGATATAATCGACTTAATCCGCTTGTCTGTCCTTGTTTGTCCCCTCTGTGTGTAGTTCCTTGTGTGCAGTAAAGAAATAAGAAACTGTTTATGTGTGTGTGTGTGTTTGTCTGTGCTTGTCCCTCCACCATCACTTGACAACCGATGGTGGTGTGTTTACATCCCTGTAACTTAGCAGTTCGGCAAAAGCTACCAATAAGTACCAGGCTTACAAAGAATAAGTCCAGGGTTGATTTGTTCAACCAAAGGCGGTGCTCCTGCATAGCTGCAGTCAAATGACAGGAACAAATATATATATATATATATATATATATATATATATATATATATATGAAGAGACAGAGGGAGAGGGAGACACACATACACACACATACACACACAAACAGATACATACATACACCACACTCAACCAGCCATCCACCCACACACTTATACATATCTATGCATCAATAGAAGATAAATGTTTATTCATTCTGTTCACTCGACTGAACTATATATTCCATTATGTATTTAACTTTACATAACAAAAGGTGTATCAATGCTTTGCCAGCCTTTTATTGACTTTTTTTTCCAAAGTGGACGGTGGCAGTATTATGATATAATGTTCTACACAGAAACACAATGAAACACAACCAACAGATTTGAACTCACGAAACCATTACAGTTTAAACCTGTTTGAACTCTGATTGAGCAAAATTATCTTCAAAGATGTTCCAACCATGCCCATGTCATCTGTTTATGGGCGTAGTGTAAATATGAATACATTATCGACTGCGTCCTTCTCCTTAATTAAGATGATAGGGTCATATTTGCAGGAGATTCGGCTGCTATTTCTGGCAGATTGTGTGCTCACATAGACACTGTATCAAACTATATCATATGCATTGTGTTTTTGCTTCTACACACACACACACACACATGCACACAGAGCACACACACACACACACACACATACACACATAGGACACACACATAGAACATAACACACAGAACACACACACACACACACATAAATATATATGATAGGCTTCTTTCAGTTTCCGTCTACCAAATCCATTCACAAGGCTTTGGTCTGTCTGAGGCTGTAGTAAAAGACACTTGCCCAAGGTGCCATGTAGCGGGACTGAACCTAGAACCATGTGGTTGGGAAGCAAGCTTCTTACCATACAGCCATGCTTATGCATACTGTGTATATCTTGGATTTTAGAACAGGTGCTCAATACCCTTATCCCTCTGGATTTTGTAAGGGGCAACTAAAAGGGTTAGCATCAAAAAGGGACTCTAGATTGCAAAATGATGTCTCATAAATGCCAGCATGAAAAAGATGTAAAAATGATGATTATCATCATCATCATCATGGTATATGTGTATATACTTGTTACACAAACACACTTACATCTGCACCCACACAATCATTTGTACACAACATGTGTGTGTGTGTGTGTGTATTATAGATTCTTCCATCGTTAGATAATAGATGAGCGTCTTGCAGTTTCTTTCTTAACAACCACACAGATGATTTGTTTGTAGTGATCAAATGTTTGTGTTGACATAATCTCACTCTCGTCATCAAATTGACATTACCTGTACAGGTGCACAAGTGTTCCATTTACCGGATGTTGTAACGCATATGTGTGTGTGTGCATGCACATGCATGTATGCATGTTTACATTTGTGTTTGACCCTCTACCACTATTTGTATTGGTTTGTTTATGTGCCTGAAACTTAGCTGTCTGGCAAAAGGAGATCAATAGAATAAATACCAGACTTTAAAAATTAAGTACTAATATTGACTTGCTTAACTAATCTTTTTCAGAGCCGTACCCCAGCACATGGCTGTAGTCCAATGACTGAAACATAGATAAGAGTTAGAGATATTGTATTTGATGGTATGATAATTGCCCTAATTTTGGCACCAGGCCAGCATATAATTTATAATAATAGGAGCAGTGAATTTATTAATACTTTTAAATGTATGTATTTTTTATATTCACCTCTTGAATGGAGATTTTTTAGTTCAATTATCTTAAATATTGTTGCTACAACAAATGATTTATTTTAAGGTGTCTGCATTATATCCTGATATAATTATTACATAAACAGTCATTGATTATTGAATAATATTCTCACATTGTCACTAGGACACAGTAGAAGAAATAATATAATGAACTTAATGTATATTGTGTTCAGATGTACTACAACCTATCAGAAGAGGGTAAAACAGGGGACAACAATCGTGAAATAATGTCTACCCAGTTAAATTGATCCAGTATATGTCATGGGTTTTGAGGGATGAAAAGCAAAACTGATTACAGGAAGACTTTGAACCTAGAAAATAAAGAACAAAATTAAATGAAGTTAAATATTTGATTCTGGCAATTTGCCATTCTGCTACTTTACCATCTTTGGAAGATGGCATAACTGATTTCTAATATTGGCACAAGGCCATACATATTCGGAAGAGAGTATAGTTGATTAAAACTCTGCCACAGCTGGTCTGAAACCCAGTTGCGAAAGGTGGAGGGCAATAGGCATAGGGTTAACAATCAGCTCTATCAATTTTGACAATATTACTGAAGCACAACAGAACAGTCTCTGGGGATTAAGTTGAGGTAATCCACAGAGACTGTAAAGCAACTTAGTGAAAGCTGAAAGAAAGCCTACCATATAGAACCACCAGGCTTTAGTGCCTGGTGGTGTTTCAGGATATTCTGGGGGGTCATTAATTTGTAATAATGTTAAAGTGAAGTTTCAAAATAAGTATGTCACTATAAATCTGAGGGTACACTATTGAATAGTGATCGGGCAGTGCTGTCCAGTGATAGACATGGAAATAACCTTCTCCCACCAGAGCAAATCAATAAGGGAAAGGTCCATAGAAACCAGAGTGCTGGCAGGCAGCTGCACTTAAGGAAAACTGCAATCAGTTGCCAAGGATGAAAACAGATGGAAATCTCTTATGTCCTAAGCTTCACATGGAGTTAAAGAATTATGAAGATTTCCAATTAAATTCACCCCTATAATTGATTGGTACCTTATTCTTTTCACCCCATCAAAAAGAAGGACAAAGTTGACCTTAGCAGGGTTTGAACTCAGACTGCAAAGGGCTGTGACTAAATGCTGTAAGGCATTTGTCCAGCACTCTAAGGATTCAGTCAATCCATAACAAAGGTTGTGTCAGCTTTTATCTTTTTAACTTTTACCTCTTTCAGTCATTAGAATGTGGCCATGCTGGGGCACTACCTTGAAGAATTCTGCTCAAACAAATCAACCCCAGTACTTATTTTTTAAGCTTGATACTTATTCTATCAATCTTTTTTGCTGAACCACTAAGTTATGGCGGTGTAAACACATCAGTACCAGTTGTCAAGCAGTGGTTAGCTTATAATGCTGAATTCATTTCCATCCTTAGTGTTGTTTGGAAATGGATGGAGTATTGTGGAGATGAAGCTTTCAAGTTTAATCCTTCTTATGCAATGCTTTATCACACATACACACACACACACACACACACGTACACATGTACACATGCAATCGGTCAGTCTAAGAACTAATTAATACTCGTTTGTTATGTTTTGTCTTTGAAGTTTGTATTGTTGAGAATTGTCTTCTTGTAATTAATTACAATTAAAACAAGCCTATACTTTGACTTGAACCTAGGACTTGGTTTCCAATCAGGAAAATCTTTGAAAACGAACGGTCAGAATTTTGGTAAATTAAGTGATGACATCAGCAAAAATCTAACCAATAGAATTCTACATTAAACAATCCCTGAACTTCTTAGTGATGACGTCACCACAGATCTGTCCAATCAGATTTGTTCCGGAGTGGGTAAAAAAAGGAGACCAGAGAAGGGCACACACAGAGGCACAGACCGTAACAGACGAGAGAAAGCAGAGAAGAGAATGCAGTTATGCATTCATATAAGGTGTTATTCACTATCAGCTGATGTTGACAGCTAGACCTGCTAAATATGAAAAGTCTGCAACATGAAAGGTGTGGCACCTACTAGCATTCATTGTGATCAGCATCAGCCGCCGGACATAGACTGTCTCAGGTCCTAGGACTCATAGGGCCAGTTAGCCTCTTTCAATGGTGTATAAGTGTCTTAAATCACAACGTTCCCCATGAACAGGATGCTACTACATTACAATCTGAGTGGACTTGTGCAACATGAAATGAAGTGTCTTGCTCAAGGATACAATACATGTGTATAGAGAGACAGATAAACAGACAGAAAGATAGATAGACAGACAGATAGATAGATTGATTAGGTAGTTAGATATGTAGGTAGGTAGAGAAACAGACAGATAGATAGATAGATAGATAGATAGAGACACAGATATATATATATATATATATATATATATATATATATATATATATATATACATACATATATATATATACATATATATACACATACATATATACATACATATATATATATATAATACACTCTCGGAGTGGTTGGAGTTAGGAAGGGCATCCAGCTGTAGAAACTCTGCCAAATCAGATTGGAGCCTGGTGTAGCCATCTGGTTTCACCAGTCCTCAGTCAAATCGTCCAACCCATGCTAGCATGGAAAGTGGATGTTAAATGACGACAAATACACACACACATACACACATATACATTCACACACACATGCAGTATGTTTAATATATTGACTTCTTCATCTCTAGAAATTTCAAGGTCTTTTCTAATAATAATAATAATAATAATAATAGTTTCAGTGATCTTCAGCATTCTCCTTTTTGTTTTTATGTTATTGTTTGTTTCATTACTCTTACAAAAAAAAAGAAAGGACTAATTAAACTGATTAGCTGTCTCAGTTGCCATGCGGTCTCTCTCTCTCTCTCTCTCTCTCTCTCTCTCTCTCTCCCTCTCTCTCTCCCCCCTCTCTCTCTCTCTCATATAGTTAGCTGTATTACAGATGACTCAGTTTATCAGTTCTTAGTTTTCACATTAATTTAGTTCCATGGTTCTGTTGAATTCAATAATCAATATAGAACAACTATTTGTTCTGTATTGATTGTTATTGTATAGTTTCTTTCATATATTTCATCAATATTTTTCTTTCTGTTTGTTTAACTCAGTTTGTTTGCCAAAAGTTTATTTTCTGTTTCTTTGTTATTTCTTTATTATTATTATTATTATTATTATTATTATTATTATTATTATTATTATTATTATTATTATTATTATTATTTCTACTTCCTAAGATGTTTATCAGACTATCCATTTCTGTTTCATAAATACTAGTTCAAAGACAGTCATACCACGCCATGGCATTTAACTCACTCAAGAAAGACATGTCTACTTATCTCCTCATCACAAGAACTGGCATGTTTGCTAAGAAGCTGCATGGTCTGTTCCTGATTTCAGAGACAGGCAGGCAGGCAGGCAGACAGACACACAGATAGACAGGCAGGCAGACAGACACACAAATAGACAGACAGGCAGATAAGCAGGCAGGCAGGCAGACAGGCAGACAGGCAGACAGACACACAGATAGACAGACAGACAGGCAGACAGACAGGCAGATAAGCAGGCAGGCAGGCAGACACACAGATAGACAGACAGGCAGGCAGACACACAGATAGACAGACAAGCAGACAGACAGATAGACAGACAGACAAATAGATTAGATGTGTGAATAGATGGATGGATGGATGGATGGGTGGGTGGATGGATGGACAGCCAAATAGCCATAGAAACTGATTGATGGACAGTTAAACAACAAACATGTAGGTGGGTAGACAGGTAGATGGATATATACGTAGACAGACAGACAGGTTGATTGATTGAGTGATCAAGTGATTGATTAGGTAGATAGGTATATGGATAGATAGCCAGACAGCTAGATAGATAGACAGGTTGATTGACTGATTGATTGATTAGGTAAACAGACAGATGAATAGACTGATTGATTGATTGATTGATTAGGTAGATAAGTAGGTAGATAGTTAGGTATATAGACAGGCAGATAGATAGATAGATTGATTGATTGATTGATTGATTGACTCATGATCATAAAATTGTGGTTTCGATTCCTGGATTGGGCGATGCACTGTGTTCTTGAGCAAAACACTTTATTTTTTATTGCTCCAGTCTACTTAACAATCTTGCTTACAGATTGGTGTCCCATCCAGGAAAGAATATATACGCCAGAGAAACTGGGAAGCCAGCCCTACGCTCCTTATGAAGTAATGTGGACTAACGAAAGGGTTAATGCATTTATCAATGTCTTTGCTTTATATTTTACTTTTCAATGAAAGAGCAGATGAAGCTCATTCTATTATCAAGGAACACTTCATTATTGGATGACCTCCTTCTATAATCAAAGCACTCTTAAAGAAAGGAGTTGCATAGATTAATAGTATTTATTTGTGTGACAGCAAAGCCAAGATCACCAGATTAACATTCTTGGCTCAGAAATAACAGAAGGCCACTTGCTTGGATATGCTTTATGACAGATAAATTCCTAAGTAGAGGCCACTTATTTAATGTTTATGGGTGCTTATGTATATGGAATAAGTTCATTTGATTACAAAATAGTTTCAAGGTTCTTGGTTTGAATTTGTGTGTTGAAACAAATTTTAGAGAGTCAATACGCCAATAATAATAACACATGTACAGGTTTGATTTCACTTCTTTCTTATTAGTCAATTGGTTAAGTATCTATCTAACTAATCGATCATTTGTTTAACGAGTTGGTTAAACAGTCAATCAGTTTGTTTGTTCGTCAAAGTTCTTTCATTGCCATTTGCAACTCTTTCAGAGACTCAAAATCTGCCGACTCAACATGAAGGCTGCTTTCATCTGTTTCTCTTACAATGCAGTTTTTGCCAAATTCTTTGCAATGATTAATGTTACAGTTAAGATTGATATCATTGTGGATTCTAAACAATACAACAAAGTAAACAAAAAGCTTGTTTCTTTTGATAAAAGTTTTATTCAAGTGGAACTATACTATACAAATGAATAGGGCATAAAATAGTAAATATGTATATGGTGATTGGTGGTGGTGGTGGTGGGGAGGATGTAAATTTGTCTTAGAACAGCCTGAATAAACATGTATATCCACTTCTCTAATCTGTTTAAACATCCAAGCATATAATTACTTTTGTTTATCAATCTCTATCTCAGCATATATTTTGATTTCATCATAACAATTAAAAATATACAGTAAATGATATAATTTTATATTAATTATGAGCACCCAGTGTACTCATTAATGTGACTGGTATTAGGAAGGGCATCAAGCCATAGAAATGAAGTCAGAACAGACCATGGATCCTGGTGTGGCCTCTGGCACTGCCAGTTCCTGTCAAGCTGTCCAACCCATGCCAGCATGGAAAACAGATGTTGAATGTTGATGATGATGATGATGATGATAATGAATACACCATGCTCCTTCAAAAATGTTTGTGGTAAGTAGCTTGCTTACCAACCACATGGTTCCGGGTTCAGTCCCACTGCAGGGCACCTTGGGCAAGTGTCTTCAACTTTAGCCTCAGGCTGACCAAAGCCTTGGGGGTGGATTTGGTAGACGAAAACTGAAAGAAGCCCGTCGTATATATGTATATATATATATGTGTGTGTGTATATTTGTGTGTCTGTGTTTGTCCCCCCCCCCCCTCCAACTTCGCTTGACAACCGAGGCTGGTGTGTTTACGTTCCCGTAACTTAGCAGTTCGGTAAAAGAGACCGATAGAATAAGTACTAGGCTTACAATGAATAAGTCCTGGGGTCAATTTG